>NC_053023.1:444261835-444434689 GCF_003073215.2 Triticum urartu
CGTGATTGACATGGGTATATTATTAACCATGCTATGGAGGTAGAAGCGGATTTTTATTTATTCACGGAGGTAGCAGCGGATGGATATTCAACGAGGAGTGAAATGATGGATGCTTCCTCGGTCAAACATAGAGAAAGGTGGGCCTCATGATTTCACAGCTTATTAGTCATTATTACTGCCTATACTCTTTGCCCATATATATAATAACCGCGTGGTAGTACAGTAGTGGGCTATACTTTTAATAACCATGCTCGAAGAGAAGAGGTGCACGCACCCACGCACGTAGTGTACTAGTAGCACTCTTTGCGTCTTTTGCATCTTCCCCAACCACACACGTGACACGGTGGAGCTCATTTATGTAAGATGATGCAGCCCACGTGATAATTTGACGCTTCTAGTAGTAGTTACTCACTTATAAATAATGGAGGGTCGGGAACCACGCATGAGTGGTGCCGCATCATTTATAAATAAAGTTTTTTTTCTTTAGTGGCACATATGCAATATAAATAGGTTCATATGGAGGCACTGTCGGCACGTCCCGATCAGGGGTCCCCGCCGTTCTCTTTCACAAAGCCGGTGATGTTGCCTTTGTCCCTTGCTCACTGTCGCGACGTGGGCAGTTGCCGCCTCCCACCGCCCTCCTCTAGGTTGAGCTACGTACCGACATCCCTCAGGTACAACTTCCTTTACAGCCGACTTGCACCACTGCTCCAACTGCCCACATCACTCCATGTGGATATTTCTCTACTTCTTTGCCCCGCACATACCTCTACTGGCTTCTACGTATTGTATTTTTGATGAGTTTATGTCTCATCAACTAGTCCCAGTAATCTTATTCTAATCACGCTTCTTCAATTTCTTTGCCACAGGGATGCTCTTCTCGATTTTGGTGAAACTGCACAAAATGATCCAATGGTCAAAGGGTTGCAAACTTCATTTCTTCGGAAGCTCCAACATTGCCAGCAAATTAAAGCCTGGTTAGGGTTTACGGTTCAAGGGCTAAGGACTGCATGGATCATTTTTTTTCTTTAGTTGTCTCTGTTCCAAAATAAGTGTCAACTTTAGTAGTAGTACAACTTTGTACTGAAGTTTGCATAAAGTTGAGACACTTATTTTAGAACGGAGGGAGTACATATTGGCTATGATCTGTCAATCATTGATATGCAATAGCATGCATGTTAGTCTCCTTTGTATTTAATGAAATGTTGCAACAGGCAACCTTGGACGCAAGATACATGAAACAAAAGCTGGAAGCTTCATAGCATTGTACAAATTTATCTCGCTGAGAAATTACAGAACGTACTATACTAGTACAGTATGATGTAAAGAGTTAGGTGTCGCACGGTGTCCAGAAAATATGGTGATAGTGTGAGATGGGCCATGTAATCACTGAGCCTGCGTGTTTTCACTGCTTTCGCACTTCCTCGCTGTAAGAATGGAGAAAATTGTAATCTAGTAGTACCTCCTTTGGCCGAAAGCGTAGGACATCCAGCAGTCATACCACCTCAGTAATAATGAGCAATGAGCCATCAAATCACATAGACCCAGCAGTAAGTTGGACGAACGAAGCAACCATCACTCATGAATCCGCTTCTCCCTTCAACGTAGGCGCCAGTGGGAGGTCGCGTCCGCTCTTCCTGGTCATGAATGCGGCACCGATTCTTTGGAGCGGCGCTGACCGTTTCAGGCGGGAAGCGCGCGGGGGCGATGGAGGGGCTTTGGGTGGGCCAGGCTGGTCAGGAGCGGGCGTGGCAGCTGTCCGCATGTTCCAACCGGACGCCCGGAAACGAGAGGATGCACCGACTCTTGCGGCTAAATCGTACACTACACAACATACTAGCAAGAAATCGATGGAATTGACACTTTTGATATAGAAGAATAATGGTAGACAAATACGAACCCATTTTAACATCTCGTACCAGCCTGTTGATCGAGAAAGGACGATCTGTAGTCAGTAGAGTAGATCATGTGTTTATCTTCCATCTTTGCATATTCGTGTTAAAGAGAGAAGAACAAGAAATGATAATTCAGGTAAAAGAAATAATTTTTATTGTAGGTGACCAGAAAATAACATTATTCTGTTCTATACTAAGAAAATACTAATCAAGCAAACAATGGTAGAGCATATCCAAGTATGGAGTGAAAACCTGTGAGAAAAATGTGAGTGCAAGCATTAGCCATGGGCTCCTTGTTCTTTTTTTGCACCTTTGCAAGTTCTCTGTATCACACTTCTTACCATCATCACAACACTCAATATTGAGTATGCATAAGTGTAATTCTGAAACAACAAGAGCAAATTTTACTTGCTATGAATTGCTTCCATCATGTGAGCATGTAGCCTCGCACGAGCATGATATATGTTACTTGAACAACTGGAATGGAAGGGGGGGAATATTTCAAATCAGAATCCCAAGAACGTCAAGAAACAACATTACAAAGCCAGATAACCCATTTTACCTCACAAGGTACGTTCAGAAAAACATAGTTCGTCATCTTGGAGTGGTGCTGCGCTATAGCACATTGGTGAACACCAAAGAAAACTGAAGTTATATCTTGCCTTTCTGAGAGTTTGCGAAGACCTATAAAAGATAACACCTCATGCTACAATTTTGGAACAAAACGGTATAAAGCACTGCACGCTGACATTCTGTCGAACAGGTAGTGTCGACCATCATACTACTTGCTCTCTAAACTACTAAAAATCTAAGCAAAAGTATAAAGGAGCCAAAGCGACAATCAGATTTCCCTAGATTGGTTTATACACAAATGTAACATTATATGCTGTAAAAAACAGAAAAATAGAAATGGCTGTCTTTTTCTTTCCTACAGAAATGGCACTAAATTTATGACTTGTTCTCACACCAGACAAAATCCATGTACTACCTGTTTTTGTTTCTTGAGTTATCACAAACTTTGACTACATTTTACTACAAATCATGCACACATACATGTATAGAAGAGAGCAAACCTACTTTTAGGTTTCGAACATTTGTAATAGGTGGAGTGAACCACACACTTCATAGAAGAATTGTCGCTGAAATCAGTCACCTGTGTGTTGCCGCAGAGGCATTCCTAGAAACACCAAAACGACCAGCCATGCACCAAAAAGACCAGTTCAGCACCTTATATTTCCTTATGGGCATAACACAAGAATGAACATGAGTGGTGAGAAGCACAACACATTCAGCAGCAGCAGCAATGTGAATACCATAACAATTTACAGCTCTTCAGATCTGTATGGAATCTTCGACGCAGGAATAACTTCAATGTAAACCTTCCCAGTACAAAGATAAAACAGTAAATTATCATAATCCACCTTGAGGCTGGAAATGTAGAATTGGTTAAAGAAAATCAGGGGACATGTAGAATCAGTGTGTGCAATCCGGATTAAGAGACGTTACCATAGGAGTAATCCAAGAGCTAATACTTAATCAGAAATAATTCCAATGCAATTATGCCAGAGTTGGAGAAATCAAAGGGCCACCATGTGAAGCACTCCAATCAAATTCCTCAGATCTTGCAACCTGTGTGTAAAAAATAGATCTACGATATATTTAAGAAACTCCACTGGAATCTAAATGGAACAATAATGCACTCGAAATGTTGGTACATCCATTCCTTTCTTAGTCATATGCGGATATAAACTTAGAAATGTTGAACATATATAGAAGGGCATAGAGAGTTGTGAAGATCTTCTAGGCAGGGCAGAATATATGCTCATGAATTCCTCGCTACAGTACCATTCTTCCTCAATGGTCTTTCAAGGGGAAACGGGGTAATGTGTGGTCAGTCTTGTATATGTAGAGCTCTATAAAATTAGACGTTGACAGAATAAAGGAAGAAAGTAATTGTACATACTGTTGAAGTTGTTAGTATTGAAAACTTTCAAAATTAGTGAGGATGATGAAGGTAATCACAAGCAGGGTGCGATGAATTTTGCTACAGTTGAAAAACAAACAACAGAAGAATGAATTGAGAGGGAAAGAGATGAGGTGGTGGCTAGATACCGATGGATGGAGTAGCTTGTTCCGTAGGAGATAAGGCCGGAGGTGGCAACCGAGAGGTCACCGACGGCCAGGAAGAGACCGGTGTTCCACGTTGGGCAGTGCGCGCCACGGTCTCAGGTCCGGCCGGACACGTTGGCCAGCGCCCGTTCCGCGCGTGTCATTGTTCCATGTTCGCCGTTCGCCCTCGCCCCGTCGGCCGGCCGAAGCGCCCTCGCCAGGCGCGCGGGCCGGCGGCGGAGGAGGCGGGGAGAGGGGCGGCGGCGCGGGGCGGTGCGCGGGGAGGTGCGCGGGGCGGCGGCGGAGGCGGGGCACAGGGGCGGCAGTGCGCGGGGAGGCGGGGCGGTTGGGGGTGCAGGGGTGAGGCTGCGAAGAGCCAGGGGAGCGGGCGTCGGGAGGGTCGTGGCCTCGTGGGTGAGGGAATCGGGACGTTTTTTTTTTCATTCAAATCCTCATGTTTAGCGGTAAGACGTGGTTAGTGGCTTGGTGTTAAACATGGAATGAATCTGGGACGTTAAATCTGAGAAAGGTACGGTGCAGATTGTTTGGATCTGCCCCTCTCTTCCTTTTATAAGGGTAGTAGATGTCTTCGCTCACTCCATCGGGTTGCTGCGTTCGGTTGGTTCAGTCTGGTTTTCATTCCTTTTTCTTGTTTTCTGTTTGTTTTTCCCTGGTTTTCTTTATTTTCTGGTTGATATTCTTTGTCTTCGTTATGCTTTCGATTTTCTTTATTTTTTCAATGGTTTTCTTCGCTTTTTTCTTCTTCTTTATACTATGGTTTTCTTAGTTTTCTTCTTGATTTTGTTATCTTCTCTTTTCTTTTTTGTTTCTTTGGCGGTTTTCTGGTTTTTGTTTTTTCAACACAAATCTACTTTTCATACTTATTGTACATTTTTTTTGTATTCATGTAATGTATTTTTTACACATGTTTAATAGTTTTTAAATACATGTTTAACATTTTATGACAAAAAAATTTGAATATAGTTTTCACATACGTGTTAGTGTTAAATATTTTTAAATATAAGTTAAACCATTTTATGTATGACAAAAAAATTTCCAAACTATGCAAACATTTTTTTGTACATTGTACGCTCTTTTGTTAAAAAAATTACGAACACTTTTTGTTAAGTTGTTATGTTCTTTTTAACTATGACATAAATTATTTTTGAGTGTTCAAATCTTTACTTGAATTACATGAACATTTTTAATATTTGTATAAACATTTATAACTGTCAAGAAAATTATTCGTACTTATGATTAACATTTTTAGTATACATGATTAACATTTTGTACTTTGTACATTCACATTTTTTTCTTTTTGGTATACCACAGAAACATTTTTATATGCATGCCTAACATTTTATATGCAAGACTAACATTTTTAAAAATTATGTAAAATATGAGTAATATATATTGTAATACAAAAAAATAGAAAAAAGCAATTTGAAGAATAAACGAAAAACACGCATGACATCATCTTGATAACAAAACATTGCGATAATTGGTTACTGGTCCGACCCAGTTCCGGCTCTTTACAGTGGGCTGTTCCTAAGGGCAGCGGGTGGCACAGAGACCTCGTCCTTGGTGCCTTCAGCGCCCGTTGGAGATTCCAGCGCCCGCTGTGAGTCGCTAGCATGGGCCTGGCCCAGCAGCGCTCGCTGGGTGCCCCCACTCGCTCGATCGCTGGGTGCCGCCGCTCGCTGCCCGATCGATCGCTGGCTCCCGCTCGACCATTTTTTTTCTTCATTCTAAAACTCCTACAGTATAGACTTTTTTTTAGGAAAAAAAACCGGTTTGCTACAGTATGTCTCTCGTTCTTAGAAAAAAATCATCAAATTAAAAAAAATCACCGAGTTAAAAAAAGTTCATCAAATTTGAAAAAAGTTGATCAAAATTTGGTGAAAGGTCATCGAATTTGAAAAAAGTTCATCGGAATTTGAAAAAAGGTCATCGAACATTGAGTTTCATCGAGTTCGAAAAAAGTTCATCGACCTTGAAAAATGTTCATCAAAATTTGAAAAAAGTTCATTGAATTCGAAAAAAGTTCATTGGATTTAGAAAAAAGTTCACCGAGTTTGAAAAAGGTCATCAATTTTGAAAAAAGTTCAACTTATTTGAAAAAAGTTCATCAAGTGTTGGAAAAAAATCATCGAATTTGAAAAAAAATCATCGATTTAAATAAAAAGTTCTTTGATTTTGAAAAATGTTCATCAAATATGGAAAAATTTCACCAGTTTTGGAAAAGTTTCATCTAATTTAAAAACAAGTTCATCGGTTTGGCAGTAATTTCGTTGTATGTGAAATTTTTCACGCATTTAAGGAAAAAGAAAAAAAACAAGATAGAAAAAAAAAGAAAAAGGAAAAGGAAAGCAAACATCAAAACGGCTGCGTTTTTGCATCTTATAAAGATTTAAAAAAAAGGATACTAGCACATTCGGTGATGTGATCCAGTTGGTTAGTTTTTTGTACAGGGGGTGTGCGCCTTGTACCAAATAGGCTGTATTCGGCGCTTAAGGCGCCGATAGGATTTGGCGGCGGCACGTAGCTGCGACCCTGCAGTGCCTTAAGCGCCAGGGAGACAACCAGTGCTTCGCTGGTTGTGGTAGGATTTGGTCGCCTGGCTGCAGATATGTTTCGTTCAAAATAACAAGGTGCAGTTACGTGGAGGAAAGACGGAATCTGGATGCTTTTCACTGGTTCGCGGAGGGAACTTTGTTCTCGATCAATGACATTGTAGCGGCACTCCTGATTGGCTGGGCATGATTTGACTTCTCTCAAGAAAACATTTTGTACAATATAAAAATGTTTGGTTGCTCAAAAAAGATTATGAATTTGAAATAACTTCAAGAATATGAAAAAGTCCATGAAACCGAAGAATGTTCAACAATTAAAAAAATTATGGATTTTAAAAATGTTTGCGGATTTGAAAAAGTTCAGGAATTCAAAAGAACGTTCATAGATTGGAAAAAGTCCATCCATTTTTTGAAAATATGCAAATCCAATGGAAAATTCATGAATTTGAAAAAAATCACGAATTTTAAAAATGTTCATGGATTTTAAAAAGTTCACAAATTTAAAAATCAAATAATTGAAAAATTAAATTTTTTGTTTTTGTGCAATTTTCATATAAGTTCATGACATGCTTTTTCTTCGAAACTAAAAAAACACGAGCTTAAATCAAAAGTTCATGGATTTGAAAGAGTTCATGAATTTGAAAAACTTTCATGAAATTAAGAAATTTCATGGATAAAATGTGCACATATTTTTAAATAGTACATTAACTTCAAAAAAGTTCACGAGTTTGATTTTTTTTGTGCGAATTTTGTAAATTTCATGAAATAGAAAAAGTTACGGATTTGAACATCTTCAATAATTTTAAGAAATGCTTGCAAATTTTATAAAAAGTCACAACTTGAAAAAAATATTCATGAATTTAGAAAAAGTTCGTGAAGCTTTAAAAAGTTCATGATTGTGGAAAAAGGTCATGAATTTGAAAAAGAAAGTGAAAAATGAAAAAGAAAAAAGAAAAACTAAGATGTCCTGAAAAACCATGAGAAAATCTTCCAAGATAAAACCGGTGTCACATTTTAGAAGGTTCCTAAAACCGTTGAGAAACAAAATTACATAGATTGACCGAACATACGGTAAAGAGGCGCGTACAGTGGGAAAGAGAAAAGAAGAATCTAAATGGGCCGAGTGCAGCTACAAACAGGGGCGTGCATGAAGTTTTTTTTTTTTGAGGGGGGTGGGGGGGGGGGGGTAATTCATTCATATATGACGCTCGTTACCGTCAAATCTTCGTAGCTTCGCTGAAGAGCAGGACTTGTCGCTTCCACTTGGGCCGGCCCACGATTCAGCATCCCACCTGTTTCTTCTCGTTTCTGTTTCTTCGTTGCGGGATCTTGGGAACGTTCGTGAAGGTTCTTGGCTGGTTTTGGGAACTTTCGAGAAGGTTCCCTGGACCAGTTTTTTCTGTTTTGTTTTTACTAGGTTTTATTCTATTTTTGACTTTTTCTTCTTTTTATTTTTCTCTGCTTGTTCCTTTCTTTTCTTTTCTTTTTTACTGTTTCTTTTCTCTGTTTTACATTCTTTAGTATATAAAAGGTCCACCATGTATTAAAAGATGTTCATCATATATTAAAAAGTATTCATCTTATATTATTAAAAAAAATGTTCATCGTATATTAAGAAATTATTCACCTTGTATTTTAAACTTGTTCATCGTATATCAAGAATTTGTTCAACGCATACTACGAAATGTTCATTGTGTAGATGGAAAACTTGTTCAGTGTATATCACAGAAATGTTCAGTGTGTTTTACAAATTGTTCAGCGTATATTACAAAAACGTTCAATGTATATTTTTTAAAAAATCAGCCTATATAAAAAAGTTGTTCATGTTTTCAGTTTTTGTTCACTTTTTTCAAAATTCATATTTTAGAAGTTGTTCGAGTTTTGATTTTTCACATGTAAAAAATTATTGGCTTTTTTGAAGGAAATTTGTTCACATTCTCCCAAGTGAAACTTTTTAAAAACTGGTCCGCCTCTGTAGCTATTAATTAAGAATTTGCGCTGCATTATGGCCATGTAGAGTGGCTGGCTTAACTGGTTAACAACGCTTGTTTGTAGCGTGCGGGAGGGAGTTCGAGACCAGGAATCTGCTTAACTTTCATAAGTTTTTATTACGTTCAGCGCCTACAAATGGGCCGGCCCGTTTTGCGTGCTCTTCAGCGAATGCTCTGCTGTTTGCCGCTCGCGAGCGTCCAATAGGACCTCTCGGTGGGGTAGGGCGTGCGTGAAGTTGTTGGGATACTAGTAACAGGCGTTGAAGGCGCAAAATAGGAAATGGCCACAACCATCGCAGCAAGTTTTTTTTGGAAATAATCCATCGCAGTTTCGTTCCTAAATATAAGTCTTTCTAGAGATTCCAATACAGACAACATATAAAGCAAAATGAGTGCATCTACACTCTAAAATATGTCTATATACATCTATATGTAGTTCATATTGAAATCTATAAAAAGACTTATATTTATGAACGGAGGGAGTATATAGCAGGACCCGTATTTAGAGTTTTTTTTTGAAACGGAGGCAAAAGATTTTGTCTCATATACTCCCTCTGTTCCTTGATATAAGGTATATAGATTTTTAAGAAAAAATCCGAAATATAAGATGTATTGCGTTGCACCACTCCTCTGGATAATGTTTTTAGGGATTTGATTACATTTCTTTATATTAGGCAAGCTCCTCTATTTTCTCATGTCAATTAGTTAGGTGTAATCTCGCCCAAAATTTGGGAAATTTTCCCTCCACATGCGTTCTTTAATTTCCGTGCCAAAAACTATACACCCTATATTAAGGAACGGAGGGAGTATTAAATAAGGAGGAGAATGAGTTTGTTACAACACACACCCATGTTACAACATGACAATTATTCTCGCAATAAAAAAGACCCTAGTTTCTTTGCCCCTTTGATCCAAATGTTTGCCTCGTCGACAATGATGTTGAGCAAGATTTGCGGGGGTGCGCTCTTTTGCGTGAACACTCTTGCGTTGCGCTCGTTCCAGATGACCCATGGCACTAGCATGGTAATCGATGCCTTTGTTGTTCTGTCGGTGGTGGCGGCGGTGCACGTGCTCGCCCACCAAGCCTGAACGGAGTCGAACAAGTGACATGCGGACGTGTCCATGTCATGGATGCGAAATTTCTGAATAGCCAGATTCCAAAGCCTGAGAGTGGAGCGGCTTCTGAAGAAAAGATGAGGGTCACATTCCTTCATCCGTCGGCACAAGGGGCAAGGGCCACAGTTAGGCCATCCTCGCTTCCCCAATCTGTCAGCAGTCCAGATCCTATTCTGAAGCGCGAGCCAAGCAAAAAACTTGACTTTTGATGGGGCCCAAGTCTTCCAAACCATTTGGTGCATGGGGGAGAGGACCAAGCCCAAAAATTGTGCCCTGTAAGCGGAGGTCGCGGAGTAGTGCCCGGATTCTGTGTGCTTCCATAGGATGTCATCATCGGCTAGCTCATCCAGGATGTACCTCATGTTGTTTCTTAAGGTTTGGGGCTGCGATGCCTATGTCGATAGGCTTCCGCCAGAAAAGCTCGAACCCAAAGCGGACAATTGTGTCTTCATAGAATACCCAAAGAAGACGATTGGGTATACCTTCTATCTCAGATCTGAGGCAAGGTGTTTGTCGCTATAAACAGGTCCTTTCTCGAGAAAGAGTTTTCTATCGAAAGAATTGAGTGGGAGGAAGATAGAACTTGATGAGGTTGTTGAACCTTCACTTCAACCAGAGAGCAGCGCAACACAGAAAGATGTTTTTGTGGCACCTACGTCAGTTGAAGAGAAAGCTAATGATGATGATCATGGAGCTTCAGATCAAGTTACTATCGAACCTCGTAGGTCGACAAGGGTGCGTACAACTTCTGAGTAGTAACCCTTTCTTAAAGGGCATGTTGTTGGACAACGGTGAACCTACGAGCTATGGAGAAGTGATGGTGGGCCTGGATTCCAACAAATGGCTAGGAGCCGTGAAATTCGAGATAGGATCCATGTATGAGAACAAAGTATGGACTTTGGTGGACTTGCCCGATGATTGGCAAGCCATTGAGAATAAATGAATCTTTAAGAAGAAGACAGACACTGATGGTAATGTCACCATTTATGAAGCCCGACTTGTCTTAAAGAATTTTCGACAAGTTCAAGGAGTTGACTGTGATGAGACTTTCTTAATCATAGTGATGCTCAAGTCTATTAGAATTATGTTAACAGTTGCTGCATTTTCATTTGCGAAATCTAGCAGATGGATGTCAAAACAAAGTTTCCTTGACGATTTCTGTGAGGAAAGGTTGTATGTGATACAACCAGAAGGTTTTGTCAATCCTAAGGATGCTAAAAGGTATGCAAACTTCAGTGATCCTTCTATGGACTGGAGCAAGCATCTCGGAGTTGGATCATACGCTTTGATGAGGTGATCAAAGCTTTTGGGTTTATACAAAGTTTGCAAGAAACTTGTATTTACAAGAAAGTGAGTGGGAGCACTACAACATTTCTAATAAGTATATGTGGATGACATATTATTGATCGGAAATGATGTAAATTTTCTGGAAAGCATAAAGGGTTGTTTGAATGGAGTCTTTCAAAGGAAGACATGGGTAAAACTGCTTACATATTGGGTATCAAGATCTATAGAGATAGATCAAGACGCCTGATAAGACTTTCACGGAGCACGTACCTTGACATGATCTTGAAGGAGTTCAAGATGGATCAGTCAAAGGAGTTCTTGCCCGAGTTGTGAGGTGTGAAGTTAATACTTGATGCTCGACCACGGCAGAAGAAAGAGAAAGGACGAAGGTCGTCCCCTATGCCTTAGCCATAGGCTCTATACAATATGCCATGCTATGTACCGCACCAGATATGTGCCTTGCCACGTGTCTGGAAAGGTGGTATAAGAGTGATCCAGGAGTGGATCATTGGACACCGGTCAATATTGTCCTTAGGAATAAGGAAATGTTTCTCGGTTATGGAGGTGATAAAGAGTTCGGCGTAAGGGGTTATGTCGATGCAAGCTTTAACACCTATCCGGATGACTCTGAGTAGCAAACCGGATACGTATAGTGGAGCAACCATTTGGAATAGCTCCAAGTGGAGCATGGTAGCAACATCTACAATATGAAATAGAGATTTGCGAAGTACACACGGATCTGAATGTTGCAGACCCGTTGACTAAAACCTCTCTCATAAGTATAACATGATCAAACCCTAGAACTCATTGAGTGTTAATCACATGGTGATGTGAATTAGATTATTGACTCTAGTAAACTCTTGGGTGTTAATCACATGGAGATGTGAACTAGATTATTGACTCTAGTCACATGACGATGTAAACTATGAGTGTTAATCACATGGCGATGTGAACTAGATTATTGACTCTAGTGCAAGTGAGAGACTGTTGGAAATATGCCCTAGAGGCAATAATAAAATGGTTATTATTATATTTCCTTGTTCATGATAATTGTCTATTGTTCATGCTATAATTGTATTAACCGGGAACCGTAATACATGTGTGAATACATATATTGTAATATGTCCCTAGTAAGCCTCTAGTTGACTAGCTCGTTGATCAACAGATGGTCGTGGTTTTCTGACCATGGACATTGAATGTTGTTGATAACGGGATCACATCATTGGGAGAATGATGTGATGGACAAGACCCAATCCTAAACATAGAACAAGATCATGTAGTTCGTTTGCTAGAGCTTTTCTAATGTCAAGTATCATTTCCAAGGTTGGAAAAAGCGGTAGGCATAAGCAAGGCGGTTGGCCTTCGCCTAGTGCCTAGGCGGTGCCTAAGCACCCTAGGTGTGGCCTAGGCGGTAATATTGGTTTTACTCGTCATGTATTTGTGATTATTATATGGGTGTTGATATTATTTTAGGGCATATAAATAAGTTAATTACCGTCTATTGCATTGGAATATAACGCGTTTGGCATATCGGTGCAATATGATGCATGATTTCTTGCTTGGGTAGGCAATTCCTTGCTTGCCCTGCCTAGACCTCCATTTATGCCCTAGGCGAGGCATTTGGCCATTGCCTAGCACCTAAGCGTGCCTAAGCGCCTCCTAGGCACTGCCTTTTCCAACAGAGATCATTTCCTTAGACCATGAGATTGTGCAACTCCCGAATATCGTAGGAGTACTTTGGGTGTATCAAACGTCACAACATAACTCGGTGACTATAAAGGTGTACTACAGGTATCTCCGAAAGTGTCTGTTGGGTTGGCACGAATCGAGACTGGGATTTGTCACTCCGTGTGACGGAGAGGTAGCTCTGGGCCCACTCGATAACGCATCATCATAATGAGCTCAATGTGACTAAGGAGTTAGTCACATGATCATGTGTTATGAAATGAGTAAAGAGACTTGCCAGTAACAAGATTGAACAAGGTATAGGGATACCGATGATCGAATCTTGGGCAAGTAACATACCGATGGACAAAGGGAATTGTATACGGGATTGATTGAATCCCCGACATTGTGGTTCATCTGATGAGAACATCGTGGAACATGTGGGAGCCAATATGGGTATCCAGATCCCGCTATTGGTTATTGGCCGGAGAGGTGTCTCGGTCATGTCTGCATGGTTCCTGAACCCGTAGGGTCTACACACTTAAGGTTCAGTGACGCTAGAGTTGTAATGGGAATATTATGTGGTTACCGAAGGTTGTTCGGAGTCCCGCATGAGATCCCGGACGTGACGAGGAACTCCGAAATGGTCCGGAGGTGAAGATCGATATATTGGACGAAGGGTATTGGAGTCCGGAATTGTTCTGGGAGTACCGGGTGACGACCAGCATGACCGAAAGGTGCTTCGAAGGCCCCGACAAGCATTGGGGGGCCTTATGGGCCAAGGGAGGGGCCACACTAGCCCACTAAGGGGTTGTGCGCCCCTCCCACCCCCTCTCACGTAACCTGGAGAGGTGGGGGCGCCTCCCCTAGGGCAGCCGCCCCTCCCGGCCTGGGGGGTAAGTTTCCTAGGGGTGGGGGCACCCAAACCCATCTAGGGTTTCCCCTGTGGCCGCCGCCCCTGGGCGCCTCCCCCTTCCCCTTCCCCCTATATATAGTGAGGGAGAGAGAGGGCAGCTACACCCCTTCCCCTGGCGCAGTCCTCCCCTCCCCCATCTCCTCCTTCTCCTCCTTCATAGTGCTTAGTGAAGCTCTGCCGGAGAACCACGAGCTCCACCGCCACCACGCCGTCGTGCTGCTAGAGCTCTCCCTCAACTTCTCCTCTCGCCTTGCTGGATCAAGAAGGAGGAGACGTCCTCGGGTTGTATGTGTGTTGAACGCGGAGGCACCGTTCGTTCGGCGCTTGATCGGATCTTCCGTGATTTGAATCGCCGCGATATGACTCCATCAACCGCGTTCTTGTAACACTTCCGCTTAGCGATCTTCAATGGTATAAAGATGCACTCCCTCTCTCTCGTTGCTAGCATCTCCTAGATTGATCTTGATGACACGTAGGATTTTTTTTTTGAATTATTACTACGTTTCCCAACATTTTGGTGGGGCCCAAGTCTTCCAAACCATTTGGTCCATGGGAGAGAGGACCAAGCCCAAAAATTGTGCCCTGTGAGCGGAGGCCGCGGAGTAGTGCCTGGATTCTGTGTGCTTCCATAGGATGTCATCATCGGCTAGCTCATCCAGGTGTACCTCATGCAGTAGCATTCAAAGGGTGAAGAATTGCGCAACATGCTCGATGGAAATGCGAGCGGTCTGGTTTTGAGGATCCACACATTGTCCTTGAGGTTGAGGGCCTCCCGTACCTTCCAATGCTTTCGGGAGGAAGTCTCGTAAATGAGCGGAGCAATGTCTTTGGACTTGCGTCCAAGAGGCCAAGGGGAGTTTCAAAATGGAGTCCTTGCACCGTTCTCGGTCGTGATGGTGGTACAGGCGTAGAAGAAGTTGAGGCCCTCCTCATGACATGGGTTCCCACTACCGACCCAGAACTTTGTGGGCTCCTTCTATTCGTGCCAAGGCCACCGTAAACATAAAGCCCGCGTGAACTTGTTGATGTCGAGGATCCAAGTCCATCATAGGCAAGCGGTCGGCTGGCCTTGCACTTTGCCCCAGTGAGGTAGCAAGATCTGACACGGTCCAGCCAATAACTTCCCTGAATCTAAAGTTATAATGATGCATTAGATTACTCAGCTTGCATTCGTTTTTTTATTGGGGAAACAGATTGCTTTCCAGTCATCACCTTTCTCAACAACAAGTTCGGTCTTTTATTTTGTATATAATATATATGCTCCGTTGAGAGTGAATTCCAGTTTTTACCCCCTATCTTGATATTTTTGTCACTAATTACCCCATTTAGCAGGATTTCATCCGTTTTACCCCATTTAACAAAAGTGTTGCCACTATTTACCCTGTGTAAAATTTTGTATCTGTTCTGACTGGCGGGTCCAAATTGTCAGGTCTAGCTAGCAATGCCACATCGACGATTTTTTCCTATCTATTTTTCTCCTTGTTGAACCGGTCCTCCTAACTTCTCCTGACCGGCCAGGCCCGATATGATCGCACCGTCGTCACAGACCCGCCATCAACTGAGCACAGCCTGATGGTTATTGGAATAAATCACGATGTCCATGTCCGACTAGGGCAGGAGGCAGTCTTCACATGGGATACGTATAGGCTTAGTTTGGCTAGGGCTAGGTGCTATATATATCTTTGTACACCACGTTCTAATATCACCAGATCAAAGCAATAAAGAAATGTGAGGCTCGAGACTATAGCCTGTTGCAATCTATCGATCAGAGTTTCTTCCATCGATCGCCAAGTTACGCAGTGTTCTGCCGACGGCATCGTGATCGACCGATCGGATGTAGCGCTAGTGCAAAGCCCAGGTTCACCTACGCGTGCATGCGCATGTGGCATTGTTCATCAATCCATCTGTGCTAGCTTCCTTGTCTAGCTGCTTGCACGTTTGGTCCTGATGTCACCAAAGCAAGAAGAAGATTCAGTGCAGCGGTTCACGTAAATGGACATGCCTAGCCCGATGTCGGGGAGCTTGATGGAGCCATGAGAATCCATCGGTCGGTGTCGCCATCGCCGATGCCTGACAATATCTAACACTAGGTTCGAGCGAGCCTGACGGGTGCATTCGGTCGGAAGCCTGGACAAGCAATGCAATCGATTGGGGCAAGCGACACAAGCTAGAAGCGACTGGAGGTGAGCATGGCGCGCGGCCGACTCGGGCGTTGTGCGTTGGACGTGATGTGAGTGACCTCCATTGTGCCGAGCCGGTCGGGAGAAGTTATGCTCTATGCGGCACAGGTCAGAATGCTCACACAATTTTAAACAGGGTAAATTGTGGCAATACTTTTGCTAAATGAGGTAAAATGAATGAAATCTCGCTAAATGAGGTAATTAGTGTCAAAAATGTTAAAATAAAGGGTAAAAAACGGAATTCACTCCTCTGTTGATGACTCTTTCAATTCTTTCTTGACTGGTGACTCTTTCAACTCGACGTCAAACTAACGCAAATCCAGCGAAGCATTAGACCATCTATCCATCCATGGAGACGCATGTATGATTGCCTTGACTTTTTCTCAGTTGTGCCGCCTTCTCCAATCATCCAAAACCCACGTATTATGACTAGCTTTTTCCTTACCATGGCCCATATTAGCCTTAACAAAACGAGTTAAAATACAAGGCGTTCATTCACACCGAAAACGATCCGGAAAAAGGCAAACCCATCTACCGCACCAAACTCGCCCGCGCAAATGCAATCCACATCGATTGGTCTTATCCGACTGCCACCAGCTCGATTATTAGCTTATTGTAAATGCGAATTATGGCCAAAAATGGATAAGTGCCTCACCAACCCTTGTACATAAATTAGGAGGCTGTCAACTGTCAGGTATAACCGGACAATGCTTGCCACATCAATGACTGTTGCTTTGTGGCTAGCCTTATGGAGAGATCTTGCTGACTCTGTTTCGATGTATGATTAGTTGTTTGTTAACTTACTTTATGATGAGGTCAAGCTGCCGCCCGATACAGTTCGGAATTCGCTCGGGCAGCGCAGCTCAGTGGAAAAGCATCAGCCAGATTACAAACTTTGACTGTGTATGGTTGGCTTTATCCAACCGTGCTGGATGAGTGATCCGTTGTGCATCTCTGCTGCCTCTGTGAAGTTCGTACCAGCTCCTGTAATGTACTTTATCGATATGGGCCATATTTGTCCGCCGTGTATGTGGGTCCTCTTATTTTCTCTAGGCGATTGAGAGTACTCGGGGGCACTGGGTTTAGGGCACGTCTTTGTCTTGCGTCTACCGAGACATAAGTACAACTCGCTTAGAAACGCGCTAAGTTGGCCGGCCCAGTACGTTACTCGACCAGTTTCATTCCTTTCTTTCTTTACTTTTCTTTATTTATATTTTATAATATATTCTAAATACATATTTTCAAAAAAGTAATGTACTTCAAAAATAAAAAACGTTCTCTGCAAATATAAAAAATGTTAACACGGTGTAAAACATCTGTTAGTGTAAATATAAAAAATATATATAGCATTAAAAATATGGTTGTGACATTTAAAAAATGATCACGTATTTCAAAAGAAATGAACATGAGATTTCACAAAATGTTTATATGATGTAAAAATGTTCTTTAATTCAAAAAAAGGCCTCATATCATTAAAAATGTAAATTACATTTTTTTAATGTTTGTGAATTTCATAAATTTGTGGCATATAAAATATATATTTATCACTATAAAAATGTCTACATAATTAAATCTTTTTTATGTCATTAAAAAATTCAATGTGTATTTAAAATATATTTAACATGTTTTGGAAAAAAGATATTCAAAAAATGTATTTAAAAATGTTAATCATGTATAAGAAAATTAGATGTATACCAAAAACGTGCAATGTGTATGAAAAATAAATAGACATCAAAACATATATTTGAAAAATGTGAAATGTGTATAAATTTTTTCCTGATGTATCCATAAATGTAATATGTGTATGAAAAATGTAGGCACGAGTTGAAAAATATTAAAAAGAAGAAGAAAAAAACTGACAAAAACAAGTGAAACCGAAGAAAAAACAAATAAAAATAGAAGAAAACATGTAGAATCGACAATTATGTCTCGAGGGGGTCAGTAGACTACTAAATGAAATATAATTCACATACTTCGCTTACCTTCTCAGCCATATTTGTGTTTGAGCCAAGGCCGGAGCGGGTCGGCATGCACAATCTAAATGAATCAATCATATTCCATATGCCCTGCTTTGCTCTTGTGACGTGTTTGACTATGTTATTTCGCTATGGCAATCAAAACCAATTCAATCAAACTAAACTAACATCATATTGTTTTTTTACTATGTACTGCAGGGCAAAAGCCCCATTGTGATTTATTTCATGAAATACAAAGTTACAACACCTACCAACTATAACAAAACCAGACTAACAAAGAGAAAAAACTACCTATACAAGAGTGAGAAGGCTCTCCGCAAAAAATTAATAGCCAGAAGACCAAATGGCCAGTCAAACCAATTAAGGCAAGGAAGAGACCCCTTCCAGAAGTTTATCCCTATATTTACATTTTATCCTGTAAGAATAGAGTTATGTCATGTAAGAAATTTCTCGTCCAAGCAGCAAAGGTTGGTCTTTCATTTCTGAAGAGTTTTGCATTTCTGAGAGTCCAGATGTTCCAAGCTGCTGTAAAAACTAATTCAGAAAAGAAGGGCAGAGAAAACTCCTCCTTAGCCATTAAAGCCATTTGACTAACATCATATTGTGGCCTACCATTTGGTTACAATCATACTTTCTCATAGTTCGCTAAGATTTTTTTCCTGCTAGTTTGTTTTACTTTTTGAGTGTGTTCATTGAAATTAATTTCATATAGTTGGCTTCGCCTTTTTTTTCTTATTCATAGTTTTGCAGGGAACCAGGCACCTTCTGCGGATCATTCGTAAAACATGTTGTTCATAGGTTACTTGGCTTATTGACTACAATTGATTGTAATGATTGTGCTCTATGCCATGGTCCACACCTACCGCGTCATGCAAGCCCAAACTCACAGTTGTCATGATCACCCACTTTCAGAAGCAAATGGTACACGATAGATTTGCAAGCAAACAGTGCACGATAGATAACACAGGACACGGGGGCGGGGTGCTCAAACACACGGTCATGTCGTGGCGAGTCAATGGACTAAGCACACGTCGGGTGCCCGACCACATGGGCATGGTTGGAATAGGTGCTCATGGCCCCGCTCAAAGTCCTTATTTTGACAATTCCGAAATAAGTGCAGGCCCACAGGAAAAAAAGCTTAGAGTTCACTAACCCACCTAAGCAAAGGGCTCATGTGTGGACAAACATCAAATCATGTAAATATATTTCGTGTTGTTTGCTTAAATTATTTGTTGCATTTGGCATATAACTTGGTTAACTTCTCGGTTGCAATTGGCTTTTGCACCAAGGGCGCAACAGATCATCTAGTACCGGTAAATACGATGGTGTAATCATCTTTGCGAAAGACTTGATAATCAACTTCCGTAAATAGCACGGGCAAGCCATAGTTGGGTGTCGCTTATCTATGAAAAGAAGATTGTAACCAAGCGATTCAACAAGCATGCCATTTTTTAGAGTTTTCTCTTGAAATGGTCATCTTACCAAGACCCAATACCTTTCCTTTGGAATTGTCACCAAAGGTGTGGTTTTCAATGGTCCATCATTCTTATGGAGCTTTTGAAACATGTCTCCATCTACGGTCATGTGGTCAGGTCAAGCGGGTCTTGGTGGTTTTAGGGCAGTGGCATTATGTCAGGGTTGACCAATTGATGATTGCTTGAAGGAGCCGCCAGGGCTACCCCATGGATAACAAAGCGAGCGATCACCCCAGTGGGCTAGCATGCGCTAAACCGAGCAAGCCGGCGTGTGGCTAACTGAGTTTCACGCGCATTTGTATGTGGTCCCCTTGCTACTAGATCTGGCGTAGACCTACGGCTGCACCATCGTTGTCTAGAGCGTGTTCTTGATCTCCTTGAACTTCTCCCAGTCTAGGCGATCCAGAGCTGGATGTCGTCTAATTATCCAGTCATGATCAGGAATTACGGGTTGGAATGCAAAAGGCTGCTGAATTTGCACGTGTGGTGCTTGTCGGTGTCAAAACCGGCGGATCTCGGGTAGGGGGTCCCGAACTGTGCATCTAGGCCGGATGGTAACAGGAGGCAGGGCACACGAAGTTTTACCCAGGTTCGGACCCTCTCGATGGAGGTAAAACTCTACGTCCTACTTGATTAATATTGATGATATGGGTAGTACAAGAGTTGATCTACCACGAGATCAGAGAGGCTGAACCCTAGAAGCTAGCCTATGGTATGATTGTTGATGTGTATGTTGTCCTATGGACTAAAACCCTCCGGTTTATATAGACACCGGATAGGGTTAGGGTTACATAGAGTCGGTTACAATGGTAGGAGATCTGAACATCCGTATCGCCAAGCTTGCCTTCCACGCCAAGGAAAATCCCTTCCGGACACGGGATAGAGTCTTCAATCTTGTATCTTCATAGTCCGGGAGTCCGGCTTGAAGGTATAGTTCGGCTATCCGAACACCCCCTAATCCAGGACTCCCTCAGTAGCCCCTGAACCAGGCTTCAATGACGACGAGTCCGGCGCGCAAATTGTCTTCGGCATTGCAAGGCGGGTTCCTCCTCCAAGTACTTCATAGAAGATTTTGAACACAAAGATAGTGTCCGGCTCTGTAAAATAAGTTTCCACATACTGCCATAGAGAGAATAATATTTATACAAATCTAATCTGCTGACGTATTCCATGGTGCGACATGCCACGGCCAAGCCTTTATCCGAGTCGTTTAATTACCCACCTCAGCGTGTTATGCGAGGTGGTTTCCCTGGCACGTCTTGTTAAAGTAGAGATCGTGTCCCCTTATTACGGGATTCTCATCAATACGGGCGTGGGTAACCCAACCGCTTCTAGGACTCCTAGATCATATGCAAGTCCAAACGGGCACGGGGAGGACGCTTGATATCCACCCTCTTTATAAAGGGGCAAAGCTTTTACTTTTCCCTCCCGTGCTCAATCGAATCCTTCCCCCGCCTCAAGCTCAAACGCCCAAAGCTCAGGTCAGGTGCTCCGAACCTTCAGTCATGTCCGGATCCAGCCTTCAAGGCCGATGGATGCCCTCCTCCGTCACGGAAGAAGACATCAAAAAGTTGAGGGAGGCTAGGTATCTGACCGCCGAAATATCGCATCGGCTGCCTCCCCGGGGGCAGGCCGTCCCCTCTCCCAAACCCAACGAGAGCGTTGTGTTCGTCCTCCACTTCCTCCGGGGTCTAGGTTTTGCACTGGATCCTTTCATCAGGGGCTTGATGTTTTATTACGGGCTAGATTTCCATGATCTAGCTCCGGACTCCTTCCTGCATATCACGACTTTTGTTGTCGTATGCGAGGCCTTCCTCCGGGTTACCCCCCACTTTGGCTTATGGCTCAAGACCTTTGAAGTAAAGCCGACGATGATCGAAGGGCAACATGCAGAGTGTGGAGGCGCCTCAATACGCAAGATGACGGGAGCTCCGTGGCCCAAAGGTTCCATCCCAGAGGTGTCTGCATTGTGGCAACAGGAGTGGTTCTACATCACGACTCCTAGAAGTGCCAAGTGGGCGGCCGCCCCCGTTTTTCGCTCGGGCCCTCCACCACGACTAATGTCATGGATCAGCAGAGGACTGAGCTAGGGTTCAGCCAAGGACGTGCCTTTACTGCAAAGCCGCATTCGAGATCTCTTCAACGGAGATCTCAGTTTGGTCGCGGTAATACAAGTTATGCTGGTTTGTCAAGTCCAGCCTTGCAAACGTCGGCCCCTTCGCTTGTGGGAGTTCAATCCGGAGGGTCCGCGTGCCATTCAAAATTTTCTCGGCCTGACGCATGAGGATATGTATAAGTCATTCTTCGGACCTCAAGTAGAGTGTCCAGAAATCACCGAGGACGTGGGCCTGAGCAGTAACCGCGCCGCTGAACAGGTAAAGAATCCTCTAGCCGAACATATTATCTTTCCTTCGTTACGAAGTTATTTCTGAGAGTTTGCTTTTTCGACCAGGACTGGCTAACAAAGGCGAAGTTGATTCGGTGTTCGGCCCCCCTCCCTGAGGGTTTGGAGAATCCGGTATTGGAAAAGATGCTCCAGACCGCACCTTGCCCGGATCCCTTGAAGGAAGATACTATGGAGGGTAATGCGGGCGGACGCGGGCCCCCAACGCTGCCTATTCTAACCGAGGGAGCGAGTGTCTCCGCGAAGGAAGATGACCGGAAGAGGAAAAGGACTGCGCCCGGGAATTCGGAAGCCGAAGCTTCCAAACGGGAGAAGAAATCTTCCACCGGGGTCCCTACCTTGGGGGGCGGTGCTGCCGCACAAAGTCCGCGGGGGGATCAATTCTCCCGGGAGTCGTAAGTGACCCGAAAACTTTAATAGTACACATATGCCATCTTTTTCTTCTGAGAAAATAACCACCGCATATATTTGTGCAGTTCGGGCCTTAGCCCCTCTCAAATGAGCTCGTCTTCGGGGGATCTTCTTCCAAAGATGATTGAGAGCGAGACGCCTCCTCCGGACTCCTCCGCTCCGGAAGCGGGCGACCCTGAAGTGTCGTCGCGGAGGGCCTCTCCGAGTGCGGAGAGGCCAGAAGGTGATCCAATTGATCCCCGAGGCTCCCAGTGTCCGGCTCCCGAAGAGGGTAGACAAAAGAGTCCAGCGCTGTCTAGTGTGCGATCGGACGTTCTGAGGGAGTTGGTGGGGCGAGCGGCCATCTCAGATGATCACCGTGTGCTGATGAATATGGTGATGGAGAGGATATCGTCCGCCGAAAGCGGATTGCATGAAGCTTTTATGAGTCTACTGACAGGCTTTGAGGTACGTAAAAAGGAATGTGTAATAGTCCTACACATGTTAGGTGTGCCCTGTGTAGACAGTAGCCCCTAAGACTCTGGTTGTCGTCGGAAACGATGACGAACGGAGGATCATACACCCAGGTAATAACCATACTTCCTTTATGTGCAGGAGATGGAAGCTCCGGTGGCCAGCCGGACTAGCCAGTTTGCCCGTTTAGAACGGCAGTTGGATGCGGTAGATGCTAACATCGAGCTTGTTAACAGAAGGCTTGACGAGGCGCGGGGTAAGTATCCTTGTCTGGTAAAAGCCACATAGGAAGAGTATGATGCCAGTGTTTTTAACATGTTATGACTGCAGATGGAGCTGCCACTGTTGAAGCCTTGCGGGCGGAACTTGCCCGAGCCAAGGAACAAGCAAGATTGTGTAATGCGGCTGCTTTGAAGGCGGCCGAAGAGTTGCGGGCCGAGAAGGCCGCACATGGCGAGAGCCGGAAGAAGATGGCCAATATGGCCGTAGAATTAAAAGCCGCCGTAGACCGTTGCCGGGCTCTTGAAAAGGAAAACCAGGCAAAGGCATCGGACCTTGAGAAGGCTGCTGTAACGGGAAAAGACCTCCGCTCTGCTATGAGGGCAAAGAAGGAGGAACTGCGGGAAGCCGGGGATATTGTAGCCGAGAAGTCCTTTATGCTGCAGAGGAAGTACGGAGATCCACGGTATCCCCCTTTGGATCGGCTGTGGAGTTCGGAGGATGCGTATATGGATTTGGCGGCGAGCACTGCAGGCCAAGTACTTCCAGAGTCAGACGGACCGTGAAGTAGACCAGCTATTTTGGAAGCAATTCCTTTCTCCCGAGCGTCCGCTTTTGTTGACGGACCAATTAGCCGAATGGGCCGAACTAAATAGGTTGTCCGGACTCTCCATGAGGTCTGTTGTGGATCAACTATGGCCCGGAAGGTCAAAACCGAGCAGCTATTTCAGCTTGGTGTAGCAGGTCCTCAATGTGGTGCCGCGCATAAATGCGATGAAGAGGTCGGCGTGCATAGAAGGCGCACGGATGGCCTTTGCCCATACTAAAGCATACTGGGCAGAGATGGATGCTACCACTGTTGCAGCGCAGGATTCGGCCATAGGTCGAAGGGCTGCTGAGCACTACTTTGAGGAAGCTCTTGAGGGTGCTCGTTTGATAGAGACCCGGTGCTCAAAAAATATTATGTTTGAATGACATGTAATATCATTGTAAGCGAAATGCTTTTTAAATTTTTATGAGGCTACTTTTATACTTTTGCCTGAAAGTAATGTGATGCCTCCTGGGCGGCCGTTTATGTATACATGTGTATAACCTGAAAGATTGCAGTCATCGGCTTCAACCCCCACGCATATAATGCAGAGGTGTTCGCAGAAACACGCGTTCACACTTAACCCAACGTCTTGGTCCTATTAAGGAGGTGATAGCGGAGCGAGCAAGGCAACCGGACTATAATTCTTTAACACTTTCACTTAGCCATAGGAGTTTGACAGTGGGGCTACTAGATAGCCCCTGGTGGCTCCGCACTCTCCCGATCCCGGGGTGCGTATATGCCTGGCCAGAAAGCGGCCCTTCGTTAAGGCGGAGGAATTCTAACATTCCCATGGGTCATAGAGTGGTTGACCAGTCTCACGCTAGATCATGACAGTCAGTTTTCAGCTTTCTCTACTGAGGCGCTCATCTGGATGAACCAGGGCACAATCGCAGTAGTTCTCCTGGTGCTACCTTAGCCGGTAAAGCAGAACGTAAGGCACCAAAACACAGGAGCTGGGCAAACCCAACATTTGACCAAAGACAATGATTCGGAGCTGATGCATATAGGGCCAAACTCGCGACGCCGAACACTCCCTAGGGTATTCGGTCTTTGTGGTATAAATCGGGCATGAAGAATGGCCTTTGTAAGAAGCCCCTTGTGTCCAGGTACGTGCATTGTTCTGGCATGGCCACATGCCAAGACGTCAGCGTCCTTCTCAACGGTGGATATGTATCAACAAGAGACAGTAAAAAAGGTTTACGCAGGGTCTTAATCTAAAAAGAATCCTTGGGTCGGGTCCCTGCTGCACGTCTGCGCCTGTGTCTCCGTTGTGCCGTATCCTGGACGGGTGTAGCACGATGATAATCTGTAAAAGAGAGGAATTTAGGTAAAAAGGTTGTCGTGCAAAAGGATAGTTTTCTAAAGAAACCATGTATAATTCAAGATAAGAAGAAATCGCCACTCATCTGCGTGCGTTGAGCCCCTTGTACTTTTGAAAGATAGGGGTGTGGCCATTTATTTGATATGAGTAGCGGCGCCGGACTTGGTTAGTTGTGTCTGAGGTCTTGACGACCTATTGGATGCTTTTGCTGGTCCGGGCGCCTTTAGTGTGCGGCTGCCAAGGCAGCCTCACTCTCTTCGGCGCGCAGAGATCGCTTGATACTTCCGTGCACTGAAATGATGCCACGTGGACCGGGCATCTTGAGTGTTAGGGTGGCGCAGTGTGGTATTGCATTAAAGCGAGCGAAAGCTTCGCGTCCAAGTAGTGCTTGATAGCCACTTTTAAACGGAGCGATGTGGAAAGTTAAATGCTCGCGACGGAAGTTATTGGGGGAGCCGAATATAACTTGTAGTAGGAGGGAGCCCGTACAACGAGCCCCTGGGCCCGGCGTTACTCCTTTAAAGGTAGTATTGCTATGGCAAATTTGTGTTGGGTCTTACCCCATCCCGCGGATTGTATCCTGTTATATTAGGTTTAGGCTACTGCTGCCATCCATCAAGACTCGTGTGAAGTGGTATCCGCCAATTACTGGGTCTAATGCCAGTGCAGCCCATCCTGCGTGCCGGATACTTGTGTATGGCGTTAAGCTTGCCGGACTGCTTGAAGACCCAACATTCTCTGTGGGTATGATTAGCAGGTTTGCTAGGGGTACTATGGATCTGACATACTTGGTCCAGAATTTTGTTGAGGCTGGACAGTTCATCCCTGGTGCCTTTGGAGGGCGGCTTTTGGTTTGGCCGAGGGACTTTGAACCCGGTATTTACTGCCGTGCCCTTCGTGCTGTCTTATTTATTCTGGCGTTTGTTATTGCTGTTGCACCGTGATTTCCCGTTTCCATCTCTAACTTCAGATGTACTGGGGTCGCTGGTGCTGCATCTGGCTAGCCAGCTGTGCTCACCCGCGCAAAAGCGGGTCATGAGGTTTGTTAATGCGGCCATCGTTCTCGGCTTGTTTTGGCCGAGGTGTCTGGCGAGCCATTCGTCGCGGACGCTGTACTTGAAAGCTGCTAAGGCTTCGGCATCCGGATAGTCGACAATCTGGTTCTTTTTAGTAAGAAACCTATTCCAAAGCTTTCGGGCTGACTCTCCAGGCTGTTGAGTTATGTGGCTCAGGTCGTCCGCATCCGGAGGTCGGACATCAGTCCCTTGAAAGTTTGCCCGAAAGGCGTCTTTGAGCTCTTCCCAACTTCCAATGGAGCTTTCGGGGAGGCCTTTGAGCCAGTGACGAGCTGGCCCTTTGAGTTTGAGAGGTAAGTACTTGATGGCATGGAGATCATCCCCTCGAGCCATATGTATATGAAGGATATAGTCCTCAATCCAGACCCCAGGGTCTGTTTTTCCGTCGTATGCCTCTATGTTTACGGGCTTGAATCCCTCTGGAAATTCATGGTCCAGCACCTCATCGGTGAAACATAGGGGGTGTGTGGCACCCCTGTAGCTGGGTGTGCCGCATTCTTCGGATGTTTGTTGTGTTGCATTGTATGCTGGGGCGCGCTTGCGTGGTCCATAGATGGATCTTGTTGCACCGTTCTTTGGGTGCGAGCCCTCGCATGGGTCGCGTGTTGTATTGTGAGCGGCGTTGAATGCCGTTCTATGGTGGTAGAGGGGTCGTCTATCCGACCGGGTGGCTGCTTTGATATTTGGTTGTGGGGGGTCTGAGGCCTCCTCACCGAATTCGGGTAGCAGCTTCCGCTTTGGGTAGCTCTTGGAGGGGCGATTGTCGCCGTACCTTGCTACAATGTTGAGTATTTTGCTCCATCTGAATTGGAGCGTGTTTTGCGCGGCCTTGAGCCTCTGCTTCTGCTTTTTGAGGCTCCTTGCGGTGGCAACGAGCCTTTTACGGGCATTCAGCTGCTCCGAGTGCCTGTCCGGCGTTATGTCGTCCGGACCATTATCATTGATAGGATTTGTTTGTTCGGTTTGATTATCCGGATTGCCATTGTCTGGCAGCGGTTCGCCCTGCTCCAGCGCTGGATCAGTGTAATCGCTATTTCTGTCGAGGCGGGATTTGGGGCGGCGCTTGCGTCGCCGCTTTGATTGCTTTTCGAGGGAACAATCCTTTGGTGCGTCCTTCCGCTCCTCGCCGTCATCTTTGGGTGTGTCCACCATGTATACGTCATATGACAAGGTGGCGTCCCAGGGCTCGATAGGCGTTGATTCTTCATCATCTCCTTCATCGGCGTCCATACCGTCCATGTCGTCGGAGTTGAAGTCGAGCATGTCGGTTAAATCGTCGACAGTGGCTACCAAGTGGGTGGTGGGTGGGCTTTGAATTTCTTCATCGTCCGAATCCCAACCTTGCTGACCATAGTCCGACCAGGGTTCTCCTGATAAAGAGAGAGACTTCAGTGACTTCAGGATATTGCCGAAAGGCGAGTGCTAAAAGACGTCCGCGGCCGTGAACTCCATGATCGGCGCCCAATCAGATTCGCTCGGCAGGGGCGCGGAGAGTTCGGAGTCCGGCGAAGAATCCGGCTCCATGGAGTCACAAGTCTTGCAGAGTACGGGGCTGGTGTTCGGCTCAACCGCCGTTGGGATCACAGCCCCCGAGGCGGCGTCCAACCGCCCATCCTCGATCGGCGCGGTCGGAGCCGATGCGGGTGCGGCCTCCAGGGCACTGTTCAGCGGCAGAGCTAGATCATGCTCGTCGTGACAGTGTGGCGCGCTCGGCAGTGGTTCGAATCCGTCGAAGATCAAGTCCCCGCGGATGTCGGCCATATAGTTTAAACTTCCGAATCTGACCTGACGGCCAGGGGCGTAGCTTTCGATCTGCTCTAGATGGCCAAGTGAATCGGCCCGTAGTGCAAAGCCGCCAAAGACGAAGATCTGTCCGGGGAGGAAGGTCTCACCCTGGACTGCATCGCCATTGAAGATCGTAGGAGCCATCGGGCCTGACGGCGACGGCACAGAGGAACTCTCAATGAAAGCACCGATGTCAGTGTCAAAACCGGCGGATCTCGGGTAGGGGGTCCCGTACTGTGCGTCTAGGCCGGAAGGTAACAGGAGGCAGGGGACACGAAGTTTTACCCAGGTTCAGGCCCTCTCGATGGAGGTAAAACCCTACGTCCTGCTTGATTAATATTGATGATATGGGTAGTACAAGAGTGATCTACCACGAGATCAGAGAGGCTGAACCCTAGAAGCTAGCCTATGGTATGATTGTTGATGTGTATGTTGTCCTACGGACTAAAACCCTCCGGTTTATATAGACACCGGATAGGGTTAGGGTTACATAGAGTCGGTTACAATGGTAGGAGATCTGAACATCCGTATCGCCAAGCTTGCCTTCCACGCCAAGGAAAATCCCTTCCGGACACAGGACGGAGTCTTCAATCTTGTATCTTCATAGTCCAGGAGTCCGGCTTGAAGGTATAGTTCGGCTATCCGAACACCCCCTAATCCAGGACTCTCTCAGTGCTCTCGATGCCTGCATGCGCGTTCCGGCCAGAAGCTATGAGCTCTACCGGGTCCGTGGATGCTATGACCCAATAGAGGCCAGACCCGGTCCTGGTGTTGTAGAAGGCCTCGCGCTCCCGCCGCTGGCACAAGTGCAAACATTGCATCTTTTCCGGGCAGCCACCTCCTTCTTGGTGGTCATCTTCATCCGTCACGGGCATGGTGAGGATCGTGAGATTGTCTTCACCGAGGGCGTCGACAGTGTCTTCGGTGTTGGAGTTGTCCTTGTTTTTGTCAGCCATATAACAAGATATTGCATGCCAACGTCAGGGAAGAACCGTGTTCGCCTTCGGGCAGCTACCATCACTCTCCTCCACCCCATGCTCCTTGGGGACGTCATGGAGTGACTCCGCGTTGGCAGAAAAGTGGGAGGTGGTTGGGTTGATAAAATATTGTCTACAACTCCTATGCCCGACAAGATGTCGAGCTACAGAGGCATAGCTTGCCGTGCGAATCGGCGATGAATTACAATTTTTCGAAGAAAAGAACATGGCTTGGCTATAGGTGTTGATGGGCTCAATTGGCTCGGCAAGTTGGTGATGAAGTTTATCACACCAAAAGCAAACATATGCCCGGGAGCGAAGGTGACACGACCGATGATACATCCCACCTAGATCTTGGTTTTGGCAAGCATGACTCATGCCTGGCATAACATTGTCGGCGTGAATTATGGCAGACCCCTCAGTAGGGTTTTACACCTCCAGAGCGAGGGCCTAAATCTGGCTAAACCTGTCTCTTGTTTCTCCTCTAGGCTTATTGGATAGTTGTGGCACCCTGCCGAGGGGTCTGTCGGAATTCACATCGCCAGCCATGGGCGCAACGGGTCATCTACTTAACGCAACATATAAAGAGAATCATGTATATTGTTGGCATAAAATAAACCAAATATATACTTGAATTCATCCATATATCCTCGAGAACTAATGCAATTACTGAAACATAAATTTCTTGGACATAGATATTGGAGACAAGTTACAAGCCAACATCATGTTGGGGAAGCAGAGAGGCATGGCTGCACCGATGGAGGTGGTACTAGCCCTCCGTCCGGTGAGGGTGTTGGTGGTGACTCCTGAAGGAAATATGCCCTAGAGGCAATAATAAAGTTATTATTTATTTCCTTATATCATGATAAATGTTTATTATTCATGCTAGAATTGTATTAACCGGAAACTTAGTACATGTGTGAATAAATAGACAAACTAAGTGTCACTAGTATGCCTCTACTTGACTAGCTCGTTGAATCAAAGATGGTTAAGTTTCCTAGCCATAGACATGAGTTGTCATTTAATTAACGGGATCACATCATTAGAGAATGATGTGATTGACTTGACCCATTCCGTTAGCTTAGCATGATGATCGTTTAGTTTGTTGCTATTGCTTTCGTCATGACTTATACATGTTCCTATGACTATGAGATTATGCAACTCCCGATTACCAGTGGAACACTTTGTGTGCTACCAAATGTCACAACGTAACTGGGTGATTATAAAGGTGCTCTACAGGTGTCTCCGATGGTACTTGTTGAGTTGGCATAGATCGAGATTAGGATTCGCCACTCCGATTGTCGGAGAGGTATCTCTTGGCCCTCTCGGTAATGCACATCACTATAAGCCTTGCAAGGAATGCAACTAATGAGTTAGTTGCGGGATGATGTATTATGGAAACGAGTAAAGAGACTTGCCGGTAACGAGATTGAACTAGGTATTGAGATACCGACGATCGAATCTCGGGCAAGTAACATACCGATGACAAAGGGAACAATATATGTTGTTATGCGGTTTGACTGATAAAGATCTTCGTGGAATATGTAGGAGCCAATATGAACATCTAGGTTCCGCTATTAGTTATTGACCAGAGACGTGTCTCGGTCATGTCTACATAGTTCTCGAACCCGTAGGGTCCGCACGCTTAACGTTTGGTGACGATCGGTATTATGAGTTTATGTGATTTGATGTACCGAAGGTAGTTTGGAGTCCCGGATGAGATCAGGGACTTGACTAGGAGTCTTGAAATGGCCGAGACGTAAAGATCGATATATTGGACGACTATATTCGGACATCGGAAAGGTTCCGAGTGATTCGGGTACTTTTCGGAGTACCGGAGAGTTACGGGAATTCGCCGGGGAGTATATGGGCCTTATTGGGCTTTAGGGCTGTCGGTGTCAAAACCGGCGGATCTCGGGTAGGGGGTCCCGAACTGTGCGTCTAGGCCGGATGGTAACAGGAGGCAGGGGACACGAAGTTTTACCCAGGTTCGGGCCCTCTTGATGGAGGTAAAACCCTACGTCCTGCTTGATTGATATTGATGATATGAGTATTACAAGAGTTGATCTACCACGAGATCGTAGAGGCTAAACCCTAGAAGCTAGCCTATGGTATGATTGTTGTTGTTTATGTTGTCCTACGGACTAAAACCCTCCGGTTTATATAGACATCGGATAGGGTTAGGGTTACATAGAGTCGGTTACAATGGTAGGAGATCTGAACATCCGTATCGCCAAGCTTGCCTTCCACGCCAAGGAAAGTCCCTTTCGGACACGGGACGGAGTCTTCAATCTTGTATCTTCATAGTCCAGGAGTCCGGCTTGAAGGTATAGTTCGGCTATCCGAACACCCCCTAATCCAGGACTCCCTCAAGGGGAAAGAGAGAGAGGAGGCTGTGCGCCCCCTCAAGGCCTAGTCCGAATTTGACTAAAGGGAGGGGCGGCGACCCCTCCGTCCTTCTCTTCTCTTTTCCCTTTCCTTCTCTCTGGTGGGAGTAGGACTCCCCAGGGCGCGCCATAGGAGGGCCGGCCCTTCCCCCTCCTACACTCCTTTATATACGTGGCCAGGGGCACCCCATAGACACACAAGTTGATCATTGATCTTTTAGCCATGTGTGGTGCCCCCCTCTACCATAATCCACCTCGGTCATATTGTAGCGGTGCTTAGGCGAAGCCCTGCGTCGGTAGCTTCATCAACACCATCATCACGCTGTCGTGCTGACAGAACTCTCCCTTGAAGCTCTACTGGATCGTGCGTTCGTGGGACGTCACCGAGCTGAACGCGTGCAGATCACGGAGGTGTCGTACGTTCGGTACTAGGATCGGTCGATCGTGAAGACCTACGACTACATCAATCGCGTTGTCATAACGCTTCCACTTACGATCTACGAGGGTACGTGGAAAACACTCTCCCCTCTCGTTGCTATGCATCACCATGATCTTGCGTGTGCGTAGGAATTTTTTTGAAATTACTGCGTTCCCCAACAACTCCTTCCTTCTTCATTGTCTTGGACCTTCCTCTATGGTAGACATGGTCTTGCCGCAACAATGGAGGTGTGATGGTGGATATGGATGTGTGGCAGCAACCGGGACATTATGGCTAAGGGTTGGAGGTACATATATAGCCAGCTTCCATAGGTCTCCTACATGAATGTGTATTCTCCCTTTGATACAAGGGCTCTAGAGGAGTCAAAGCTTCCCCCAATACCTTCCTTTGATGGCCAAGGATATCATAGGAACAAACAGGGATGAAATCGGTGAAGAGCCACGAAAGTTATGCCCAATCCTGCAGCTAGGATCGGGTAGTAAGACCATCGGTATGACCGTCCATGGTCGTACCGCACACCGCCTACTCTTTTGGAGTCTGCACAAGGTGTTTAATAATTTGGTAACCATTTCCTCATACTAACTATGATTTTTGTGTTATTGGGCTTATTGGAATTGTATGAATGAACCCAATAAATTCTAGGTATTGGATATTCAATTTCGGATCTTTGTAAAAAGGGCTTTTTATCAAACTTTCCAAATGACTTGAATCTGGTGCATGCAACTTCTCCAGTTTGGCCCCAACTTTGTCATTTACAATGTGTTAAGTACATGGGAGCACCAATACACCCACAAAAACATCAAAACCAAGAAAAGCTAATAAAACTAAAGGCAATAATTTTTCTTAAATAAATGCATGGAAAATATAAACTATGCAAAACAGGCATCAAAATGAATAGGTGGATATGCTATGAGGGATTTTGACAAGAAAATATGCAATAAATAGGCCATAAAAGTGACACGAGATCCACTCATCAGCAACACGCGTCGCCTCTATCGCTGGTCATGGCACCCGTTGATGATCTTGTAGGACACGTTGCCACAATTGCCAATCGTAGCACCATGATTCACATGTCACAACTTCAATTAGTAGTGATCACTTACAGAAATATGTCTCGTTGGTCCCAACTAAAATGCTCACTCGTCCCAAAATTGGCTCGCCATTGCAACTCCAGAAGTGGCTGGTCCAAGCCAAAAAGATCATCGGTCCCAGCGAAATTGCTCACACGGTTGTTGCACACTGCTCACCGGTCCTAGCAAAAAATGGCACGTTGGTCCCCAAAAAATAACTCGCCGGTTGCAACATCCTTGAAGTGTCCTCGCACACCCGTCGTAGCTCCCTCGTTGCCGGTTGCAGCATGTTGCATCAATGGTCCTAGATTCTCCGTGGACAGTTGCAGCACACCCTCTCCAACGGGAACAACTCCGCCTAACGGCTTGTGGCACGACAAGTCACCTTTTCTTGCAACCCATGGCTTGTAGTCTACCAATCAATGGTTGTAACGCGGTCAATTTCCGGTTGCAACATGACCCATGACTTTGCAATCGGCCAGTCACCGGTTGTAGCACGCCCCCCCCCCGGTCAGCTGAGGAGCAAGGGGTGCGCCATGATGATGATGGAGGAGGACGGGGGAGTAGGTGGCACACGACCACGACATCCACGTGACGAGTCAGCACTTTGCTTGCCAGTCGATTCACGACATCCTATCTCCTATCCCTTGATTCATGGTCCCTTCTCTTCCCAACCCGACTCCGTGACCTCGCCCGTGCATCAAGCAGGGGCGCGTGCCCCGTCCGAGCAGCGGCGACGACGCTCATGGTGAGGAGGAGTGGTCTGGGGGATAAGAAGGGAAGGGCCCCAGTAGGAGGTGGGGCGGGTGGGTGGATCTCATCGGCATCATGTGGTACGACGGATATGCGATGGGATGCGAGAGAGTGCGGGTGAATTAAGTGAGGAAAGCTATAAGGCATTCGCACCACTCCCTCTGTAGCATGACCAATCTCACGCTCGGCTAGTCAGCCGATTCTAATTAGTTTCCTACATATTATTGACATTTTATTGACAAGAGGAGTTTGCTTTCAGCCTTGGAGCGATGAGTGAAAAGCCTTATGCATCATCAGAGCTTTATATCAAGGAAAACCTAACTTCCGTGCGCGCGCACTACCGGTCAATGGGTTGGTCCCCTTGCGCCTTGCTTTGGGTGTTGCCCTTGCTTGCGTTGCTCAAGACGGTGGGCTATGGCCTTCCCATACTAGCCCGGGAGGGGTTGGCCGGGACTTCCAAGATCTGGCATCTAGCCCTGTGGTGGCGCTGATATGAGGTCCAAGAGCCATGACTATGAGTCGTGGTCGATAGGAGTGGTGCAGAGTGCATGCCACCGGTCGGGAGGCTCGGTGCCGATCAAGCGGTTGTGCGCTCCTGACCTAGGAGTGGCTGCGCTCCGCATGGGCGCCTGTTGGTGATGCTGATCTGTCTCTCGTGCTCCAGTTCAGTCCATGTTAGCCCCTGGGCTCACGGTCCTGGGCAAGGCTCTCTCCGACGAGGTGGTGTGATCCGCCGTCAATGTTGGTCTTTGGTGAACACTCCGGTCTGCGATGGCGGCCTCGATGTGGGTTGTTGTGGCCATCGAAAGGTCTTCCTGCGGATTTCTCTCTCCAGATCTGTTAGTTTACGTGAGATGCAAACTATGAATGGCGTGCAGAGGGATAGTTGTGCAACACCGACGGCCGAACATCACATGTAGTTGTTGGATCGGGGGAAAGTGGTGTCGCATAAGTGACTTCGGTGGCGGTACTACTCGAGAACCTAGTCTCGAGCTCTAAGGTGAAAAGCCTAGATATGACTCGAGTTGGTTATACCTAGCAAAAAATGGCATGTTGGTCCCCAAAAAATAACTCGCCGGTTGCAACATCCTTGAAGTGTCCTTGTCGGTGTCAAAACCGGCGGATCTCGGGTAGGGGGTCCCGAACTATGCGTCTAGGTCGGATGGTAATAGGAGGCAAGGGACACAAAGTTTTACCCAGGTTCGGGCCCTCTCGATGGAGGTAAAACCCTACGTCCTGCTTGATTAATATTGATGATATGGGTAGTACAAGAGTAGATCTACCATGAGATCAGAGAAGCTAAACCCTAGAAGCTAGCCTATGGTATGATTTTTGATGTGTATGTTGTCCTACGGACTAAAACCCCCCGGTTTATATAGACACCGGATAGGGTTAGGGTTACATAGAGTCGGTTACAATGGTAGGAGATCTGAACATCCGTATCGCTAAGCTTGCCTTCCACGCCAAGGAAAGTCCCTTCCGGACACGGGATGGAGTCTTCAATCTTGTATCTTCATAGTCCAGGAGTCAGGCTGAAGGTATAGTTCGGCTATCCGAACACCCCCTAATCCAGGACTCCCTCAGTAGCCCCTGAACCAGGCTTCAATGACGACGAGCCCGACGCGTAGATTGTCTTCGGCATTGCAAGGCGGGTTCCTCCTCCAAGTACTTCATAGAAGATTTTGAACACAAAGATAGTGTCCGGCTCTATAAAATAAGTTTCGACATTTTGCCATAGAGAGAATAATATTTACATAAATCTAATCTGCTGACGTATTCTGTAGTGCGACATCACACCACGACCAAGCTTTTATTCGAACCGTTTTACTATCCCATCTTAGCGCGTTATGCGAGGCGGTTTCCTTGGCACGTCTTGTTAAAGCAGAGATCGTGTCCCCTTATTCCGGGATTCTCATCAATACGGGCGTGGGTAACCCAACCGCTTCTAGGACTCCTAGATCATAGGCAAGTCCAAACGGACACGGGGAGGACGCTCTATATCCACCCTCTTTATAAAGGGACGAGGTCTTTTATTTTTCCCTCCCGTGCTCAATCGAATCCTTCCCCCACCGCAAGCTCAAACGCCCAAAGTTCAGGTTAGGTGCTCCTAACCTTCAGTCATGTCCGGATCTAGCCTTCAAGGCCGATGGGTGCCTTCTTCCGTCATGGAAGAAGACGTCAAAAAGTTAAGAGAGGCCAGATATCTGACCGCCGAGATTTTGCATCGGCTGCCTCCCCGGGGGCAGGCCGTCCCTTCCCCCGAACCCAACGAGAGCGTCGTGTTCGTCTCCCACTTCCTCCGAGGTCTAGGCCTTGCATTGGATCCTTTTGTCAGGGGCTTGATGTTTTACTACGGGCTAGATTTCCATGATCTAGCTCCGGACTCCTTCCTTCATATCACGACATTTATTGTTGTGTGCGAGGCCTTCCTCCGGGTTACCCCTCACTTTGGCCTATGGCTCAAGACTTTTGAAGTAAAACCGAAGATGATCGAGGGGCAACATGCGGAGTGTGGAGGTGCCTTAATACGCAAGATAACGGGAGCTACATGGCCCAAAGGTTCCATTCCAGAGGTGTCTGAATTGTGGCAACATGAGTGGTTCTACATCACGGCTCCTAAAAGTGCCAAGTGGGCGGCCACCCCTGTCTTCCGCTCGGGCCCTCCACCACAACTGATGTCATGGATTAGCAGAGGATTGAGCTGGGGTCCGGCCAAGGACGTGCCTATACTGCAGAGCCGCATTCAAGATCTCTTTAATGGAGATTTCAGTTTGGTTGCGGTAGCACAAGTTATGCTGGTTCGCCAAGTCCAGCCTTGCAAATGCCGGCCTCTTCGCTTGTGGGAGTTTAATCCCGAGGACCGCGCACCATTCAAAATTTCCTTGGCCGGACGCTCGAGGAGATGTACAAGTCGTTCTTCGGACCTCAAGTGGAGTGTCCGGAAATCACCGAGGACGCGGGCCTGAGTAGCAACCGCGCCGCCGAACAGGTAAGTCATCTTCCGGCCGAACGTACTACCTCTCCTTTGTTACGAAGCTATTTCTGAGAGTTCGCTTGTTTGACCAGGACTGGCTAACAAAGGCGAAGTTGATTCGGTGTTCAGCCACACTCCCTGAGGATTTGCAAAATCCGGTATTGGAGAAGATGCTCCAGACCGCACCCTGCCCGGAGCCTTTAAAGGAAAATACTATGGATGGTAATGCGGGCTGTAAGTGCATCTAGTGCCACCCCTAGTTGGTTTTGGAGTATTGACAACAAACCTAGTTGAGGGACTAATGTGTTTGTGAGAATTGCAGGATAACACAGGTAGAAGTCCCTCATCGATTCGGTTTTCCTACCAGAGATGACCCCTAGAAATGTATGAAGACATTGATGTCAAAGGTGGTATATGAAGATATTCACATTGAAGACTATGACAAGAGAAGACATCGCATGAAGCCTATGGAGCTCGAAGACTTAGATCTTTCGTAGTTCTTTTTCTTCTTTGTTGAGTCATAGGAACCACCATACTGTTAAGTGGGGTCCAAGAGAACCAGTCAGAATGACTGAAGTGATGCTTAACCAAAACCTATGTCTTCGAGTGAAGACTATGAGAGCGAATCTTGTCCAGAGTCGGACAAGTCAGCTTTGCTTGTAGCCCAAGTAAAGTTGCCGTGTGAGTTTGAAATCTGACCGTTGGAACATGTGTCAGTTCCTTAGTGACCCAGGGTCATTTCGGACAAATCAGGTCGGGTTGCCTAGTGGCTATAAATAGCCCACCCCCTACAACCATAAACGGTTGGCTGCTCAGAATTAGAGTACGGCTTTTGCCATTTGAGAGCAATCCACCTCGAAGCCTTTGAGAGAGAATTCCTTGCGAGGATAAAGCCCTAACCACCCAGAGCCAAAGAGAATTAGGCATCACTTAAGTCTTCTTGTCTGTGTGATCTAAAGACTTATTACACTTGAGGACTGTGAATCCTCCAGCCGGTTAGGCGTCGCGTTCTGAGCATCCAAGAGACATTGTGGATCGCCGGTGAACGAAGTCTGTGAAGGTTTGGGAGTCTACCTTGAAGACTTACCAGAGTGATTGAGCGAGGTCTGTGTGACCTTAGCTCAAGGGGAACACGGTGAGGACTGGGTGTCCTGAGCTGCGTGTTCAGGACTGGGTGTCCGGGACTGTGTGTCCTCATGTTTAAATACCTAGCCGCCCTAACCAGACGTACAGTTGTCACAGCAACTGGAACTGGTCCAACAAATCATTGTCTTCAACGAGTCACTGGTTTCATCCTTCCCTTCCCTTTACTTACTGTTACTCCTTGTGAAGTCATTGTATGTTTGCACTATCTTTTGTCTTCACTGAGTGACTGCGTGTTCTGTTTGGCTTCATAACATCTTCCTACCTGATCCTTACTACATTGCTGCTATTAGTCATTGTGCTCTCACTCCATTAAATACTTGACTATGGTTTGCCTAGTGTAGTCTACCTTCCGCTGCATGGTAATAGGTTTATTTCTATCGTTTGTCTTCGAAACTTCCACGTTTTGAAGACTTTCATAAAAATCGCCTATTCACCCCCCCTCTAGTCGATATAACGCACTTTCATGGGCGGATGCGGGCCCTCAACGCTGCCCATTCTAGCCGAGGGAGCGAGCATCTCCATGAAGGAAGACGACCAGAAGAGGAAAAGAACTACGCCCGGGGATTCGGAAGCCGAAACTTCCAAACGAGGGAAGAAGTCTCCCACAGAGGGTCCTACCTTGGGGGGCGCTGTTGCCGCACAAAGTCCGCGAGGTGATCAATTCTCCCACAAGTCGTAAGTGACCCAAAATACCTTAATAGTACAGATATGTCGTCTTTTCTTCTGAGAAGATAACCACTGCATGTATCTTTGCAGTTCGGGCCTTAGCCCCTCTCAAATGAGCTCGTCTTCGGGGGATCTTCTTACATAGATGATGGAGAGCGAAACGCCCCCTCCGGACTCCTCCGCTCCGGAAGCGGGCGACCCTGAAGTGTCGTCGCGGAGGGCCTCTCCGAGTCCGGCGAGGCCAGAAGATAATCCTGTCGACCCCCGAAGTTCCCAGTGTCCGGCTCCCGAAGAGAGCAGACAAACGAGTCCGGCACCGTCTAGTGTGCGGTCGGATGTTCTGAGGGAGTTGGTGGGGCGAGCGGCCATCTCAGATGAACACTGTGTGCTGATGAATACGGTGATGGAGAGAATCTCGTCCGCCGAAAGCAGATTGCATAAAGCTTTTATGAGTCTACTGACAGGGTTTGAGGTACATAAAATAATGTATGATAGTCCTGCACATACTAGGTGTGCCCTGTGTAGATAGTAGCCCCTGAGACTCTGGTTGTCGTCGGAAAGAACGACAAACAGAGGATCATATTCCCAGGTAATAACCATACTGCCTCGATGTGCAGGTGATGGAAGCTCCGGTGGCTAGCCGGACTAGCGACTTTGCCCATTTAGAACGGCAGTTGGATGCGGCAGACGCCGACATCGAGCTTGTTAACAAAAGGCTTGACGAGGCACAGGGTAAGTGTCATTATCTGGTGAACGTCACATAGGAAGAGTAGCATGATGCCAGTATCTTTAATATGTTGTGACTGCAGATGGGGCTGCCAATGTTGAAGCCTTGCGGGCAGAACTTGCCCGAGCCAAGGAACAACCGAGGTTGGGTAATGCGGCTGCTTTAAAGGCGGCCGAAGAGTTGCAAGTCGAGAAGGCCGCACATGGCGAGAGCCGAGACAAGATGTCCAAGATGGCCATAGAATTAAAAGCCGCCGCCGACCGTTGCCGGGTTCTTGAAAAGGAAAACCAGGCGAAGGCATCGGACCTTGAAAAGGCTGCTGCGACAAGAAAGGACCTCCGCTCTGCTATGAGGGCCAAGAAGGAGGAGCTGCGGGAAGCCGAGGATATTGTAGCTAGGAAATCCTTTATGTTACGAAGGAAGTTCGGAGATCCATGGTATGCCCCCCTGGATTGGCTGTGGAGCTCGGAGGATGTGTATATGGATTTGGCGGCGAGCGCTGCCGATGCGGCCAAGTACTTCCAGGTCAGACGGACCGTGGAGTGGACCAGCTATATTGGAGACAATTCCATACTCCCGAGCGTCCACTTTCATTGACTGACCAATTAGCCGAATGGGCCGAACTAAATAGGTTGTCCGGACTCTCCATGAGGTCTGTTGTGGATCTGTTATGGCCGGAAGGGTCAAAACCGAACAACTATTTCAGCTTGGTGCAGCAGTTACTCAATGTGATGCCGTGCATTGATGCGATGAAGAGGTCGGCGTGCATAGAGGGCGCACGGATGGCCTTTGCCCGTGTCAAGGCATACTGGGCGGAGATGGATGCTACCAATGTTGCAGCGCGGGATTCGGCCATAGGTCGAAAGGCTGCTGAGCACTACTTTGAAGAAGTTCTTGAGGGTGCCCGTTTGGTAGAGACCCAGTGCTCAAAAAATATTATGTTTGAGTGATATGTAATCTCATTGTAAGCGAAATGCTTTTATAGAGTTTTATAAGGCTATTTTTATACTTTTGCCTGAAAGTAATATCATGCCTCCTGGGCGGCCGTTTTTGTATATGTGTGTATAACCTGAAAGATTGCAGTCGTCGCCTTCAACCCCCACGCATATAATGCGGAGGTGCTAGCAAAAACACGCGTTCACACTTAACCCAACGTCTTGGTCCTATTAAGGAGGTGATAGCGGAGCGAGCGAGGCAACCGGACTATAATGCTTTAACACTTTCACTTAGCCATAGGAGTTTGATAGTGGGGCTACTAGATAGCCCCTTGGTGGCTCCGCACTCTCCCGATCTCGGGGTGCGTATATTCCTGGCCGAAAACGGCCCTTCGTTAAGGCGGAGGAATTCTAACATTCCCACAGGTCATCGAGTGGTTGACCAGTCTCACGCTATATCATGACAGTCAGTTTTCGGCTTTCTCTACCGAGGTGCTCGTCCGGATGAACCAGGGCACAATCACAGTAGTTCTCCTGGTGCTACCTTAGCCGGTAAAGCGGAACGTAAGGCACCAAAATACAGGAGCCGGGCAAACCCAACATTTGACCAAAGACAATGATTCGGAGCTGATGCATATAGGGCCAAACTCACGACGCCGAACACTCCCTAAGGTATTCAGTCTTTGTGGTATAAACCGGGCCTGAATAATGGCCTTTGTAAGAAGCCCCTTGTGTCCAGGTACGTGCATTGTTCTGGCGTGGCCACATGCCAAGACGTCAGCATCCTTCACAACGATGGATATGTATCAACAAGAGACAGTAAAAAAAGGTTTACGCAGGGTCTTAATCTAAAAAGAATCCTTTGAGCGGGTCCCTGCTGCATGTCTGCGCCTGTGTCTCCGTTGTGTCGTATCCTGGACGGGTGTAGCACGATGATCGTCTGTAAAAGAGAGGAAGTTAAGTGAAAGAGTTGTCGTGCAAAAAGATAGTTTTTAAAGAAACCATGTATAATTGAAGATGATAAGAAATTGCCACTTGTCTGCGCGCGTTGAGCCCCTTGTATTGACGAATAGGGGTGTGATCACTTATTCGGTGCAAAAAGCGGTGCCGGACTCGATCGCTGGTCCGGACGTCTTTAATGTTCGGCTGCCAAGGCAGCCTCACTCTCTTCGGCGCGCAGAGAGCGCTTGACGTCTCCGTGCACTGTAATGATGCCACGTGTACCGGGCATCTTGAGTGTGAGGGAGGCGTAGTGTGGTATTGCATTAAAGCGAGCGAAAGCTTCGCGTCCTAGCAGTGCTTGATAGCCACTTTGAAACGGAGCGATGTGGAAAGTTAAATGCTCGCGACGGAAGTTATCGGGGGAGCCGAATATAAGTTGTAGTAGGAGGGAGCCCGTACAACGAGCCCCTAGGCCTGGCGTTACTCCTTTAAAGGTAGTATTGCTATGGCGAATTTGTGTTGGGTCTAACCCCATCCCGCGGATTGTATCCTGGTATATTAGGTTTAGGCTGCTGCCGCCATCCATCAAGACTCGTGTGAAGTGATATCCGCCGATTACTGGGTCTAATACCAAGGCAGCCCATCCTGCGTGTCGGATACTTGCTGAGTAATCACGATGGTCGAAAGTGATCGGTTGAGATGACCATTGGCAGGACTTCGAGGTGACAGGCACTTGGGTATATTTTCCTGGGGGTGCCGTATTGTTTTTTCCCCTGATCATGTGTAGTATGTTTACTTTTTTGACTTATGGTGGGAATTTCTTTTGTTCCCCCGTGTCTTGCTTGGGGGGCTCATCCTCGTCTTCACTTGGTGTGTCTTCCCTCTTGTGTACGGCGTTGAGCTTGCCGGACTGCTTGAAGACCCAACATTCTCCGTGGGTATGATTAGCAGGTTTACCCGGGGTACTGTGGATCTGACATACTTGGTCCAGAATTTTGTTGAGGCTGGACAGTTCATCCCTGGTGCCTTTAGTGGGCGGCTTTTGACCTGGCCGAGAGCTTTTGAATCCGGCATTTACTGCCGTGCCCTTCGTGCTGTCTTCTTTATTCCGGCATTTGTTATTGCTATTGCGCCGTGATTTCTTGTTTCCATCTCTAACTTCCGATGTACTGGGGTCGCTGGTGCTGCATCTGGCTAGCCAGCTGTCCTCACCCGCGCAAAAGCGGGTCATGAGGTTTGTTAATGCGGCCATCGTTCTCGGCTTATTTTGACCGAGGTGTCTGGCGAGCCATTCGTCACGGACGCTATGCTTGAAAGCCGCTAAGGCTTCGGCGTCCGGACAGTCGACAATCTGGTTCTTTTTAGTAAGAAACCTATTCCAAAGCTTTCGGGCTGACTCTCCGAGCTGCTGAGTTATGTGACTTAGATCATCCGCATCCGAAGGTCGGACATAAGTCCCTTGAAAATTTGCCCGAAAGGTGTCTTCGAGCTCTTCCCAACTTCCAATGGAGCTTTCGGGGAGGCCTTTGAGCTAGTGACAAGCTGGCCCTTTGAGCTTGAGGGGTAAATATTTGATGGCGTGGAGATCATCTCCTCGAGCCATATGGATATGAAGGATATAGTCCTCAATCCAAACCCCGGGGTCTGTTGTTCCGTCGTATGCCTCTATGTTTACGGGTTTGAATCCCTCTGGAAATTCATGGTCCAGCACCTCGTCGGTGAAACATAGAGGGTGTGCGGCACCCCTGTAGCTGGGTGTACCGCGTTGTTCGGATATTTGTTGTGTTGCATTGTATGCTGGGGGGCGCTTGCGTGGTCCATAGATGGATTTTGTTGCACCGTCCTTTGGGTGCGAACCTTTGCCTGGGTCGCGTGTTGTATTGTGAGCGGCATTGTATGCCGCTCTGTGTTGCTAGAGGGGTCATCTATCCGACCAGGTGGCTGCTTTCATATTTGGTTGTGGGAGGTCTGCGACCTCCTCATCGAATTCGGGTAGCAGCTTCCGCTTTGGGTAGCTCTTGGAGGGGCGATTGTCGCCGTACCTTGCTGCAGTGTTGAGTATTTTGCTCCATCTGAATTGGAGTGTGTCTTGCGCGGCCTTGAGCCTTCGCTTCTGCTTTTTGAGGCTCCTCGCGGTGGCAACAAGCCTTTTACTGGCGTTCTGCTACTCCGGGTGCCTGTCCGGCGTTATGTCGTCCGGACCATTATCCTTGATAGGGTTTATTTGTTCGGTTTGATTATCCGGATTGCCGTTGTCCGGCAGCGGTTCGCCCTGCTCCAGCACCGGGTCTGTGTGATCGCTATTTCTGTCGAGGCGGGATTTGGGGCGGCGCTTGCGTCGCCGCTTTGACTGCTTTTTGAGGGAACAATCCTTTGGTGCGTCTTTCCGCTCTTTGCCGTCATCCTTTGGTGCGTCCACCATGTATACCTCGTATGACGAGGTGGCATTCCAGGGCTCAATAGGCGCTGGTTCTTCATCATCTCCTTCATCGGCGTCCATACCGTCAATGTCGTCGGAGTCGAAGTCGAGCATGTCGGTTAAGTCATCGAAAGTGGCTATGAAGTGGGTGGTGGGTGGGTTTTGAATTTCCTCATCGTCCGTACCCCAACCTTGCTGACTGTAGTCCGGCCAGGGCTCTCCTGATAAAGAGAGAGACTTCAGTGACTTCAGGATATCGCCGAAAGGCGAGTGCTGAAAGATGTCTGCGGCAGTGAACTCCATGATCGGCGCCCAATCGGATTCGACTGGCAGGGGCGCGGAGGGTTCGGAGTCCGAAGAGGAGTCCGGCTCCTTGGAGTCACGAGCCTCGTAGAGGACGGGGCCGGTGTTCGGCTCAATCGCCGTTTGGATCGCATCCCCCGAGGTGGCGTCCAACCGCCCATCCTCGATCGGCGCGGTCGGCTCTGAACTAAGGGTCGGAGCCGATGCGGGCGCGGCCTCCAGGGCACTGTTCGGTGGCAGAGCTGGATCATGCCCGTCGTGACAGTGCAGCGCGCTCGGCAGTGGTTCGAATCCGTCGAAGATCAAGTCTCCGCGGATGTCAGCCGTGTAGTTTAAACTTCCAAATCTGACCTGACGGCCAGGGGCGTAGCTTTCGATCTGCTCTAGATGGCCAAGTGAATTGGCCCGCAGTGCGAAGCCGCCAAAGACAAAGATCTGTCCGGGGAGGAAGGTCTCACCCTGGACTGCATCGCCATTGATGATCGTAGGAGCCATCGGGCCTGACGGCGACGGCACAGAGGAACTCTCAATGAAAGCACCAATGTCGGTGTCAAAACCGGCGGATCTCGGGTATGGGGTCCCGAATTGTGCGTCTAGGCCGGATGGTAACAGGAGGCAAGGGACACGAAGTTTTACCCAGGTTCGGTCCCTCTCAATGGAGGTAAAACCCTACGTCCTGCTTGATTAATATTGATGATATGGGTAGTACAAGAGTAGATCTACCACGAGATTAGAGAGGCTAAACCCTAGAAGCTAGCCTATGGTATGATTGGTTATGTGTATGTTGTCCTACGGACTAAACCCCCCCGGTTTATATAGACACCGGATAGGGTTAGGGTTACATAGAGTCGGTTACAATGGTAGGAGATCTGAACATCCGTATCGCCAAGTTTGCCTTCCACGCCAAGGAAAGTCCCTTCCGGACACGGGACGGAGTCTTCAATCTTGTATCTTCATAGTCCAGGAGTCCGGCTGAAGGTATAGTTCGGCTATCCGAACACCCCCTAATCCAGGACTCCCTCAGTCCTCGCACACCCGCCGTAGGTCCCTCGTTGCCGGTTGCAGCATGCTGCATCGATGGTCCCAAATTCTCCGTGGACAGTTGCAGCACACCCTCTCCGACGGGAACAACTCCGCCTAACGGCTTGTGGCACGACAAGTCACCTTTTCTTGCAACCCATGGCTTGTAGTCTACCAATCAATGGTTGTAACGCGGTCAATTTCCGGTTGCAACATGACCCATGACTTTGCAACCGGCTAGTCACCGGTTATAGCATGCCCGCCGGTCAGCTGAGGAGCAAGGGGTGCGCCATGATGATGACGGAGGAGGACGGGGGAGTAGGTGGCACACGACCATGACGTCCACGTGACGAGTCGGCACTTTGCTTGCCGGTCGATTCACTACATCCTGTCTCATATCCCTTGATTCATGGTCCCTTCTCTTCCCAACCCGACACCGTGACCTCGCCCGCGCATCAAGCAGGGGCACGTGCCCCGTCCGAGCAGCGGCGACGACGCTCATGGTGAGGAGTGGTGTGGGGGAGAAGAAGAGAAGGGCCCCAGTAGGAGGTGGTGCGGGTGGGTGTATCTCATCGGCATCATGTGGTACGACGGATATGCGATGGGATGCGAGAGAGGGTGGGCGAATTAAGTGAGGAAAGCTATAAGGCGTTCGCACCACTCCCCCTGTAGCGTGACCAATCTCACGCTCGGCTAGTCAGCCGATTCTAATTAGTTTCCTACATATTATTGACATTTTATTGACAAGAGGAGTTTGCTTTCAGCCTTGGAGCGATGAGTGAAAAGCTTTATGCATCATCAGAGCTTTATATCAAGGGAAACCTAACTTACGTGTGTGCGCACTGCCGGTCAATGGGTTGGTCCCCTTGCGCCTTGCTTTGGGTGTTGCCCTTGCTCACGTTGCTCAAGACGGTGGGCTATGGCCTTCCCATACTAGCCCAGGAGGGGTTGGCCGGGACTTCCAAGATCGGGCATCTACCCTATGGTGGCGCTGATATGAGGTCCAAGAGCCATGACTATGAGTCGTGATCGACAGGAGTGGTGCAGAGTGCATGCCACCGGTCGGGAGGCTCGGTGCTGATCAAGCGGCTGCGCGCTCCTGACCTAGGAGTGGCTGCGCTCCGCACGGGCGCCTGTTGGTGATGCTGATATGTCTCTCGTGCTCCAGTTTTAGTCCATGTTAGCCCCTGGGCTCACGGTCCTGGGCAAGGCTCTCTCCGACGAGGTGGTGTGATCCGCCGTCAATGTTGGTCTCTGGAGACCACTCGGGTCTGCGACGGCGGCCTCGATGTGGGTTGTTGTGGCCATCGAAAGGTCTTCCTGAGGATTTCTCTCTCCAGATCTGTTAGTTTACGTGAGATGCAAACTATGAAGAGAGAATTCCTTATTTGACACTACCTTAAAATGTGGTTCCATATTTGCCCCTGAAGAACTTTTTTTCCCTATTTGACATGTAGTCTAAATTTTCTTCCTTACGTGACATTGCCGTCCGTTTTGTTACACCGTTCCGTTAAATTGTTTTTGGATGGACCAAAATACCCCAGTGTTAGTAGCTAGCCCACAAGGAGTTTTGACCAGAGTCGCTAGCCAAAAGCCCGATCCCGATCTGGCCATCCTCTCGTCTCTCTGTTTATTCGATTCCCCACCCCCAACCCTAGAGGCGGCGGCGGGTTGCAGGCTCGTACGGCGGCGGCGGCGTGAGTTGAGGGGCCATGGCTCAAGGGGTGGCTGCGGGCGGAGGATCAAGCACGGCTGTGGGTGCTGGAGCAAGCACCACGGCGGAAGGCGACCTAGGCACAGCGGACGGCAGCCAAGGCGGGGCTGGGGATGGCTCATCGGTGAGGTCCGCTACTGGCGGCCATGGCGCGGCTATGCAGCACTTGCCGATGAGCTCAGCTGCGGGCGCAGGCCATGGCGATGTTGCGGGCGGTGCAGGCCATGGCGATGCTGCAAGGTTGGGCGTGGATGCAGGCTTGGGCCACGGTGCGGCTGCAGACTTAGAAGGGTGAGTTCCTTCCACAATTACTCTTCAAATGCAGGATTAGAAGGAGGAGCAGGTTGACCCATATCCTGTAGCAATGCTCATGCATAAGTTTCTCTTTTATGTACAGGATGGATCCAAATTCTTGTTATGTACTGAAAATTAGATTGCTTGGCAACCCAAAAAAAGCTAGAAAAGAGCCTGTAAGGGCATATTTATTCCTAAGTGTTTTGGTGATTGATGACAACGCATTTGCGGACTAATCGTATGCCTTGAGTATTCCAGACACTTCATTGCTAGGCACAAGACGGTTGGGTGCCCCTTGAAGACTGATGGAGACGGCGTCTTTTCTACGTTTCTTTTTGGTGGATTTGAGTCGTAGGAAAGCCGTACTATTAAGAGGGGGTCCGCGTTGGAAAGGTTTGGGTGGAATCATCACGTACACGTCTCCTTCTTGTCCCCTCCTTTTTTCCTTGGAGCTTCCTCCGGTTTCCTGCCTCCCTTGTCTGGCTGATGTGGTTGGTCGCGGTAGTACTGCTCCCAGGAAAGCGGTAGTTGTTGGAAATATGCCCTAGAGGCAATAATAAATTAGTTATTATTATATTATATTTCATTGTTCATGATAATCGTTTATTATCCATGCTAGATTTGTATTGATAGGAAACTCAGATACATGTGTGGATACATAGACAACACCATGTCCCTGGTAAGCCTCTAGTTGACTAGCTCATTGATCAATAGATGGTTACGGTTTCCTGACCATGGACATTGGATGTCGTTGATAACGGGATCACATCATTAGGAGAATGATGTGATGGACAAGACCCAATCCTAAGCCTAGCACAAAGATCGTGTAGTTCGTATGCTAAAGCTTTTCTAATGTCAAGTATCATTTCCTTAGACCATGAGATTGTGCAACTCCCGGATACCGTAGGAGTGCTTTGGGTGTGCGAAACGTCACAACGTAATTGGGTGGCTATAAAGGTGCACTACGGGTATCTCCGAAAGTGTCTGTTGGGTTGGCACAAATCGAGACTGGGATTTGTCACTCCGTGTAAACGGAGAGGTATCTCTGGGCCCACTCGGTAGGACATCATCATAATGTGCACCATGTGACCAAGGAGTTGATCACGGGATGATGTGTTACGGAATGAGTAAAGAGACTTGCCAGTAACGAGATTGAACAAGGTATCGGGATACCGACGATCGAATCTCGGGCAAGTATCATACTGATAGACAAAGGGAATGTATATGGGATTGATTGAATCCTTGACATCGTGGTTCATCCGATGAGATCATCGTGGAGCATGTGGGAGCCAACATGGGTATCCAGATCCCGCTGTTGGTTATTGACCAGAGAGTTGTCTCGGCCATGTCTGCATGACTCCTGAACCCTAGGGTCTACACACTTAAGGTTCGATGACGCTAGGGTTATAGGGAAAGTATGTACGCGGTTACCGAATGTTGTTCGGAGTCCCGGATGAGATCCCGGACGTCACGAGGAGTTCTGGAATGGTCCGTAGGTAAAGATTGATATATAGGAAGTATGGTTTTGGCCACCGGAAGTGTTCCGGGCATCACCGGTAGTGTACCGGGACCACCGGAGGGGTCCGGGGGTCCACCGAGAGGGGCCACGGGCCCCGGAGGCCTACATGGGCCAATAGTGGGAAGGGACCATCCCCTAGGTGGGCTGGGGCGCCTCCCACCAAGGCCCAAGGCGCCTCCTAGAGGGGAGGGGGGCAAACCCTAGGGCAGATGGGCCCTAAGGCCCACCCCAGGTGCGCCTCCCCCTCTCCCCCTTGTGGCCGCCACCCTAGATGGGATCTAGAGCTGCCGCACCCCTTGGGGTGGGAACCCTAGGTGGGGGCGCAGCCCTGCCTCTCCCCCTATATATAGTGGAGGCAAAGGGGCAGCCCAACATATGAAGTTCCTCCCCTGTTGGCGCGGCCCTACCCCTCTCCCTCCTCGTCTCTCGTAGTGCTTGGCGAAGCCCTGCTGGAGTCCCGCGCTCTTCCACCACCACCACGCCGTCGTGCTGCTGCTGGATGGAGTCTTCCCCAACCTCTCCTTCTCCCCTTGCTGGATCAAGGCGTAGGAGACGTCACCGGGCTGCACGTGTGTTGAACGCGGAGGCGCCGTTGTTCGGTGCTTAGATCGGAATCAACCGCGATCTGAATCGCTACGAGTACGAGTCCTTCATCCGTGTTCTTGCAACGCTTCCGCTTAGCGATCTACAAGGGTATGTAGATGCACTCTCCTTCCCCTCGTTGCTAGATTACTCCATAGATTGATCTTGGTGATGCGTAGAAAATTTTAAATTTCTGCTACGATCCCCAACAGTGGCATCATGAGCTAGGTCTATGCGTAGTTTCTATGCATGAGTAGAACACAAAGTAGTTGTGGGCGTCGATATTGTAAATTTACTTGCCGTTACTAGTCTTATCTTGATTCGGCGGCATCATGGTATGAAGCGGCCCGGACCGACCTTACACGTACGCTTACGTGAGACTGGTTCCACCGACTGACATGCACTAGTTGCATAAGGTGGCTAGCGGGTGTCAGTCTCTCCCACTTTAGTCGGATCGAATTCGATGAAAAGGGCCCTTATGAAGGGTAAATAGAAATTGGCATATCACGTTGTGGTTTTGGCGTAGGTAAGAAACGTTCTTGCTAGAAACCTATAGCAGCCACCTAAAAATTTGCAACAACAATTAGAGGACGTCTAACTTGTTTTTGCAGCATATGCCTTGTGATGTAATATGGCCAAAAGGATGTGATGAATGATATATGTGATGTATGAGATTGATCATGTTCTTGTAATAGGAATCACGACTTGCATGTCGATGAGTATGACAACCGGCAGGAGCCATAGGAGTTTTCTTAATTTATTTATGACCTGTGTGTCAACATAAACATCATGTAATTACTTTAGTTTATTGCTAAAGCGTTAGCCATAGTAGTAGAAGTAATAGATGACGAGACAACTTCAAGAAGACACGATGATGGAGATCATGATGATGGAGATCATGGTGTCATGCCGGTGACAACGATGATCATGGAGCCCCGAAGATGGAGATCAAAAGGAGCAAATGATATTGGCCATATCATGTCACTATTTGATTGCATGTGATGTTTATCATGTTTTACATCTTATTTGCTTAGAACGACGGTAGCTTAAGAAAGATGATCCCTCGCAATAATTTCAAGAAAGTGTTCCCCCTAATTGTGCACCGTTGCGAAGGTTCGTTGTTTCGAAGCACCACGTGATGATCGGGTGTGATAGATTCTAACGTTCGAATACAATGGGTGTAAGCCAGATTTACACACGCAATACACTTAGGTTGACTTGACGAGCCTAGCATGTACAGACATGGCCTCGGAAGACGGAAGACCGAAAGGTCGAGCATGAGTCGTATAGAAGATACGATCAACATGAAGATGTTCACCGATGTTGACTAGTCCGTCTCACGTGATGATCGGACACGGCCTAGTTGACTCGGATCATGTTTCACTGAGATGACTAGAGGGATGTCTATCTGAGTAGGAGTTCATTAAATAATTTGATTAGATGAACTTAATTATCATGAACATAGTCTAAATTGTCATTGCAAATATGTTGTAGATAAATAGCTCACGTTGCAGCTCCCTGTTTCAATACGTTCCTAGAGAAAGACCAAGTTGAAAGATATTGTAAGCAATGATGCGGACTGGGTCCGTAGTCCGAGGAGTGTCCTCACTGCTACACAGAAGGCTTACGTCTTTGATGCACCGCTCGATGTGCAAACCCCTACAACGTCGTCTGTGGATGTTGTGAACACCTGACAGACACATCCTGATGACTACTTGATAGTTTATTGCACCATACTTTATGGCTTAGAATCGGGATTCCAATGACGTTTTGAATGCCATAAGACATATGAGATGTTCCAAGAGCTGAAATTGGGATTTCAGGCTCATGCCCGTATTGAGAGGTATGAGACCTCTGACAAGTTCTTTTGCCAACAAGATGGAGGAGAATAGCTCAACTAGTGAGAATGTGCTCAGAATGTCTGGGTGCTACAATCACTTAAATCAAGTGGGAGTTAAAACTTCCAGATAATATAGTGATTGATAGAGTTCTCTAGCCACTATCACTAAGCTACTAGATCTTCGTGATGAACTATGCCATGCAAGGGATGGAGTTGATCCCGGAGCTGTTCGCGGTGCTTAAGACCGCAAAAGGTAGAAATCAAGAAGGAGCATCAAGTGTTGATGGTTTAACAAGACCACTGGTTTCAAGAAGGGCAAGGGCTAGAAGGGAAATTTCATGGATGGCAAACCAGTTGCCGCTCTAGTGAAGGAACCCAAGGTTGAACCCAAAACCCGAGACTAAGTGCTTCTATTGCAAGGGGAACGGTCACTGGTAGCGGAACTACCCCAAATGCATGGTAGATAAGAAGGCTGGCAACTTCAACAAAGTATATACGTGTTATTAATGTGTACCTTACTAGTACTCCTGGTAGCACCTGGGTATTGGATACCGGTTCAGTTGCTATTATTGGTGACTTGAAGAAAAAAGCTACGGAGACTGGCTAAGGGCGAGGTGACGATGTGTGTTGGAAGTGTTTCCAAACTTGATGAGATCACCATCGCACGCTCCATCTGCCCTCGGGATTAGTATTGAACCTAGATAAATGTTATCAGGTGTCTACGTTGAGCATGAATATGATTAGATCATGTTCATTGCAATACGGTTATTCATTTAAGTTAGAGAATAATGGTTATTCTGTTTACATGAATAATACCTTTCATGGTCATGCACCCTATGTGAATGGTTCATTGAATCTCGGTCGTGGTAATACGCATGTTCACGCCAAAAGATGTAGAGTTAATAATGATAGTACCACTTTCTTGTGGCACTGCCGCTTAGGTCATATTGGCGTAAGATGCATGAAGAAACTCCATGTCGATGGATGTTTGGAGTCACTTGATTTTGAATCGCTTGACACATGCGAGCCATGCCTCATGGGCAGGATGACTAAGACCCTGTTTTCAGGTACAATGAAACGGGCAAGTGACTTGTTGGAAATCATACATTCTGATGCGTGTGATCCAATGAAAATTGAAGTGTGCGGTGGATATAGCTATTTTCTCATCTTCATTGACGATTTGAGTAGATAGAGGTATATTTACTTAATGAAGCACAAGTCTGAAACGTTTGAAAAGTTCAAGCGATTTCAGAGTGAAGTTAAGAACCATCATAACAAGAAGATCAAATTCCTACGATCTGATCGATGAGAATTTCTGAGTTATGAGTTTGGCAATCACTTAAGACATTGTGGAATTGTTTCACAGTTGAAGCCACCTGGAACACAAGAGGGTAATGGTGTGTCCGGACGTCGTAATCGAACCTTATGAGATATGGTGCGATCTATGATGTCTCTTACCGATCTACCATTTTCATTTTGCGGATATGCGTTAGAGACACTGCATTCACTTTAGATAGGACACCATTTAAGTCCGTTGAAACAACGTCGTGTGAACATTGGTTTGGCAAGAAACCAAAATTGTCATTTCTTAATGTTTGGGGCTGCAATGCTTAAGGCTTCAGCCAGAGAAGCTCGAACCCAAAAGCGGACAAACACATCTTCATAGGATACCCAAAGGTGACAGTTGGGTATACCTTCTATCTCAGATCCGAGGGCAAATTGTTTGTCGCTAAGAACGGGTCCTTTCTCGAGGAGTTTCTCTCGAAAGAATTGAGTGGGAGGAAGATAGAACTTGATGAGGTTGTCGAACCTTTACTTCAACCAGAAAGTGATGCAACACAGAAAGATGTTTTCGGTGGCGCCTACGTCTGTTGAATAGGAAGTTAATGATAGTGATCATGAAGCTTCGGATCAAGTTGATATCGAACCTCGTAGGTCGACAAGGATATGTACTACTCCTGAGTGGTACGGTAATCCTGTCTTAAATATCATGTTGTTGGACAACAATGAACCTATGAACTATGGAAAAGCGATGGTGGGCCCGTATTCCGACAAATGGTTAGAAGCCATGAAATCCGAGACAGGATCCATGTATTAGAACAAAGCATGGACTTTGGTGGACTTTCCTATTGATCGGCAAGCCATTGAGATAAATGGATCTTTAAGAAGAAGACGGACGTGGGCGGTAATGTTACCATTTATGAAGCTCGACTTGTGGCAAAGAGTCTTTTCACAAGTTCAAGGAGTTGACTACGATGAGAATTTCTCACCCGTAGCGATGCTTAAGTCCGTCGGAATCATGTTAGCATTAGCTGTATTTTTCGATTATGAAATCTGACAGATGGATGTCAAAAACAAGTTTTCTTACCAATTTTCATAAGAAAGAGTTGTATGTGATACAATCAAAGTTTTGTTGATCCTGAGGATGCTAAAAGGTATGCTGGCTCCAGCGATCCTTCTATGGACTAGAGCAAGCATCTCGGAGTCAAAATATATGCTTTGATGGAGTGATCAAAGCTTTTAGGTTTATACAATGTTTGCTAGAAACTTGTATTTACAAGAAAGTGAGTGGGGGCACTACAAATGTTGATTCGAAATAATGTAGAATTTCTAGAAAGCATAAACGGTTGTTTGAAGAGTTATTTTCAAAGGAAAACCTGGATAAAGCTGCTTACATATTGGGCATCAAGATCTATAGAAATAGATCAAGACGCCTGATGATACTTTCAAAGAACGCACACCTTGACATGTTTTTGGAGTTCAAAATAGATCAGTCAAAGAAGGGGTTCTTACCTGAGTTGTAAGGTGTGAAGTTGAGTAAGACTCAAAGATTGACCACGGCAGAAGAAAGAGGAAGGACGAAGGTCGTCCCCTATGCTTTTGTCATAGGCTCTATACGGTATGCCATGCTGAGTACCGCACCAGATGTGTGCCTTGACACATGTCTGGCAAGAGGGTACAAAGGTGATCTAGGAGTAGATCACCAGATAGCGGTCAAAATTATCCTTAGAGGAATAAGGAAATGTTTCTCAGATATGGAGGTGATGAAGAGTTCGACGTAAAGAGTTACGTCGATGCAAGCTTAACACCTATCCGGATAGCTCTGAGTAGAGATACCAGATACGTATAATGGAGCAACAATTTGGAATAGCTCCAAGTGGAATGTGGTAGCAGCATCTATGATATGACATAAAGTTTTGCGAAATACATAGGGATCTGAATATGGCAGACCCGTTGACTACAACCTCTCTCACAAGTATAACATGATCAAACCCAGAACTCATTGAGTGTTAATCACATAGTGATGTGAACTAGATTAGTGACTCTAGTAAACTCTTTGGATGTTGGTCACATGGTGATGTGACCTATGAGTGTTAATCACATGGCAATGTGAACTAGATTATTGACTCTAGTGCAAGTGGGAGACTGTTGGAAATATGCCCTAGAGGCAATAATAAATTAGTTATTATTATATTATATTTCATTGTTCTTGATAATCGTTTATTATCCATGCTAGAATTGTATTGATAGGAAACTCAGATACATGTGTGGATACATAGACAACACCATGTCCCTGGTAAGCCTCTAGTTGACTAGCTCGTTGATCAATAGATGGTTACGGTTTCCTGACCATGGACATTGGATGTCGTTGATAATGGGATCACATCATTAGGAGAATGATGTGATGGACAAGACCCAATCCTAAGCCTAGAACAAAGATCGTGTAGTTCGTATGCTAAAGCTTTTCTAATGTCAAGTATCATTTCCTTAGACCATGAGATTGTGCAACTCCCGGATACCGTAGGAGTGCTTTGGGTGTGCGAAACGTCACAACATAATTGGGTGGCTATAAAGGTGCACTACGGGTATCTCCGAAAGTATCTGTTGGGTTGGCACGAATCGAGACTGGGATTTGTCACTCCGTGTAAACGGAGAGGTATCTCTGGGCCCACTCGGTAGGACATCATCATAATGTGCACAATGTGACCAAGGAGTTGATCACGGGATGATGTGTTACGGAAAGAGTAAAGAGACTTGCCGGTAACGAGATTGAACAAGGTATCGGGATACCGACGATCAAATCTCGGGCAAGTATCATACCGATAGACAAAGGGAATTGTATACGGGATTGATTGAATCCTTGACATCGTGGTTCATCCGATGAGATCATCGTGGAGCATGTGGGAGCCAACATGGGTATCTAGATCCCGCTATTGGTTATTGACCAGAGAGTTGTCTCGGCCATGTCTGCATGACTCCCGAACCCGTAGGGTCTACACACTTAAGGTTTGATGACGCTAGGGTTATAGGGAAAGTATGTACGCAGTTACCAAATGTTGTTTGGAGTCCCGAATGAGATCCCGGATGTCACGAGGAGTTCTGGAATGGTCCGGAGGTAAATATTGATATATAGGAAGTATGGTTTTGGCCACCGGAAGTGTTCCGGGCATCACCGGTAGTGTACCGGGACCACCGGAGGGGTCCGGGGGTCCACCGGGAGGGGCCACGGGCCCCGGAGGCCTACATGGGCCAATAGTGGGAAGGGACCAGCCCCTAGGTGAGCTGGGGCGCCTCCCACCAAGGCCCAAGGCGCCTCCTAGAGGGGAGGGGGGCAAACCCTAGGGCAGATGGGCCCTAAGGCCCACCCCAGGTGCGCCTCCCCCTCTCCCCCTTGTGGCCGCCACCCTAGATGGGATCTAGGGCTGCCGCACCCCTTGGGGTGGGAACCCTAGGTGGGGGCGCAACCCTCCCTCTCCCCCTATATATAGTGGAGGCAAAGGGGCAGCCCAACATACGAAGTTCCTCCCCTGTTGGCGCGGCCCTCTCCCTCCTCGTCACTCGTAGTGCTTGGCGAAGCCCTGCTGGAGTCCCGCGCTCCTCCACCACCACCACGCCGTCGTGCTGCTGCTGGATGGAGTCTTCCCCAACCTCTCCTTCTTCCCTTGCTGGATCAAGGCGTAGGAGACGTCACCGGGCTGCACGTGTGTTGAACGCGGAGGCGCCGTTGTTCGGCGCTTAGATCGGAATCAACCGCGATCTGAATCGCTACGAGTACGACTCCTTCATCCGCATTCTTGCAACGCTTCCTCTTAGCGATCTACAAGGGTATGTAGATGCACTCTCCTTCCCCTTGTTGCTAGATTATTCCATAGATTGATCTTGGTGATGTGTAGAAAATTTTAAATTTCTGCTACGATCCCCAACAGTAGTACCGTAGGCATCCACGGTAGTACCGCACGGTGGCGCGGTAGCACCGCAGGTGCCCACGGTAGTACTGCTCCCCTGGAGCCGCACTACCACTGCCCACCAGGCTAGTGCCGCCCCTTCGCAGTAGTAGGGGCGGATGTAATTTTTTACATCCGCACCTACCGCGGTAGTACCATTTTCGCCGCGCGGTAGTGCCGCGCTATGCAGTCATGCAGTAGTACCGCCCCTCGGCGGTACTACTGTGTCAGGTTTTTTCTACTTCCGTTTCTTTGCGGAAGTAGGCACGGAAGTTTCCTTCCCCCTGGCTGGGGGTTTTTGCCTCGCGGTAGTACCGCATGGGGGGCGCGGTAGTACCGCGCTTGCGGAAGTACGACCCCTAGTTCCTGCGCGTCTGTTTTTCTTTTCTGTCGCTGGGGTTGCGGTAGTACCGTGGGACGGTACGGTAGAACCGCACAGCCGTGCGGTAGTACCGCTTGGTTGCAAGCAGTAGTACCGCGCGGCGTTGCGGTAGTACCGCTAGCCGCGGGCTGGTTGGTGGGTAACGGTTGGATCTTTATCCCACACTATTTAAGGGGTCCCCTTCTTCCCCGTTGACCAACCTCTTCCATCCCCAAGCTCCATTATTGCTCTAAGATCCATTTTCTCCCGATCTCACTCCCTAGCCGACCAAACTTGTTGATTTGCTCGGGAGTGGTTGAGAAGGCCTCGATCTACACTTCCACCAAGAGATATTTGATTCCCCCCACTAATCCCTTGCGGATCTTGTTACTCTTGGGTGTTTGAGCGTCCTAGACGGTTGAGGTCACCGCGAAGCCATAGTCCATTATGGTGAAGCTTCGTGGTGTCGTTGGGAGCCTCCAATTGAGTTGTGGAGATTGCCCCAACCTAGTTTGTAAAGGTTCGGTCGCCACCTCCAAGGGCACCAATAGTGGAATCACGGCATCTCGCATTGTGTGAGGGCGTGAGGAGAATACGGTGGCCCTAGTGACTTCTTGGGGAGCATTGTGCCTCCACACCGCTCCAACGGAGACATACTTCCTCTCAAAGGGAAGGAACTTCGGCAACACATCCTCGTCTCCACCGTCTCCACTCTTGGTTATCTCGTGCCTTTACTTGTGCAAGCTTATTTGTTTCATATATCTTGCTTGCTTGTGTTCCTATCCTTGTTGCATCATATAGGTTTCTCACCTAGTTGCATATCTAGATAACCTACTTTGATGCAAAGTTTAAATTGTTAAAGAAAAGCTAAAAAGTGTTAGTTGCCTATTCACCCCCCTCTAGTCAACCATATCGATCCTTTCAATTGGTATCAGAGCCTCGTCTATTTATTAAGGACTTTACCGTTCGAAGAGTATGGTTGATACCGTAGACGGTGTGGAGGAACACTCCGGTGCGAATCCGACCTCGTCTACGGGTGATGGGGGAACCTCGGTCTCTCGTGAGGAGTTCAATGTGGCCTTGGAGACATTGAAAGCATGTTTACTAAATTCCTTGAGGGGCTTAAACTATCCACCGCACCGTTGAAAGTGGGTGATCCCACCGACAAGGTGACGGATGCTATCTCCGATAAGGGGGAAGCTAGTAGTGAAAAGGCTCCTTCTTCTAGTGGTAAAAATGGCACCGGCATCTTTGCTCATGTGGAACCACCGCTTTTTTATGGTGGACCGGTTCCTTCCACTCATTTGAATCATGCCGGTCCTCCCCTAAGATTGTGAAAAATGAGGACTTTGATTCTTGGGTTTACCGCTTTAAACGTCATTTAAATCATGTGAACACTAACCTTTGGAGAATCATTGAAGAAGGTTTCTATCCGCATGATCCAAGCAACTTCACTCCTCGAGAAGCCGCGGATAATCAATTCAATGAGAATGCTCTCTTCATCATTCAAGATGCAATTCCACCCAAAGACCTACCTCATCTTCGTTCCTTTGCCTTGGCCAAAGATGCATGGCATTGTGTTATCTCTCTCTACCGGGGAAGCGCAAGCATTCAATGCTCCAACTATGAAGTGGTGCAAGATGAGGCCGATGAGTTTGCAATGAAAGAAGATGAAGAACCTCGTGAGCTTTATCGGAGATTAACCAAACTCGCGGTCTCACTACGAGATCGCGGGAGCAAGGACATGGATGACAATTGGATCAAGCGCAAATTCCTCAAGGCAATGATGCCCTACCACAAGGCCATGTCCTCCGTCATTCGTCAAAGACCGGACTTCCACACTTTGACCTCAAGCGAAGTGTTGGATGAGTTTGTGGCCATGAACATTTTGGACAAGACCGCCGACAATGCGGTGCTTCGTTCTCAAAGGGCAAAGAAGCCTAACCTTGCATTGAAGGACAAGCTCACCGCTGAAGAAGAAGAGGAGAGCAACCCCGAAGATACGAAGTATGCGTATCATGAACACATGGCACTTGCTTCAAGGCAATTTTGGAGCAAGAAAAACTCGAGGCCAAACTTTAGCAAAAACAACTCAAGTGGCACGAAGAGCAAGCAACATGTAAGGACTTGTTACAATTGTGGCAACGTGAGCCATTTTGTTGCGGAGTGCCCGTATGAGAAGAGGGAAGACAATGGTGGCAACCTCATCCGAAAGGACAAGGCCAAGTCTTTCCCCAACAAGAGCAACTTCACCAAGAAGACTCCTCCCAAGGCATTGGTGGTACAAGAAGAGTACAATGAGGATGATGACAATGATGAAAGTGACGAGTCGGTTGCCATGGCCTCCGTTGCCATTGCGACGACTCCACGGGTGTCTCTCTTCGACTCACCCAATGAGAGCATCACCTCCAAGTGCCTCATGGCTAAAGCCACCAACAAGGTAACCCCCAACATCAAAACTACCATCATTAATCATCCTTCTCCGATGGATAGCATTAATGAACTTGAGGGAGCTAATGTGGAGGCAAATGAGTTTGAGGCCTTTATGGGCAAACTCAAGGGAAAATCCAAGAAGCACTTTGTTGCTCTCTTGGAACAACTTGGTGAAGCCAATGACATGATCGAGGCACACGGAGACACCATCACTAAGATGGAAGGGCATAGTCATGACTATGCCGATGAGATTTCGGATCTTTCCAATGCTCTTAAGGAAGAGCGTGGTCTTCGTTTGGCTCTTGAGGAGTCACACAACGTTGATCATGCTAAGTTAAAGAAAGAATATGATCATGTCCTCATTGTTTCTCATGGGCTAAACTCCGAGAAGGCCGAACTTGAGGTTGATCTTGCTAAACTCAAAGAGGAGTTTGATCTACTTGACAAGGCTCACAAGGTCTTGAAGGGTGCTCATGCTAGCCTCAAAGAGTCTCATGATCAACTTCAAGTAAAGCTAATCAAGGAAAAAGCCACTTTTCCTCGTATGATGTTAATTGATAATGCAAATGCTACTAACCCGTGTTGTGAGCATGTGCATCTCGTTGAGGAGAACGCTAAGCTAAAGCGGCAACTTGAGAGAGGTCTTGCGACTTGCATACAAGGCAAGAAGAACCTCAACGATCTTTTGATCAACCAGGAGGGAGAAAGTGCCTCCGAGGAGAAGAAGAAGAACAATGCGAAGGGTGGCATTGTCAAAAGGGACAATGTCACTCCTCGCATCAAAGCCGGCGACTTTAATCCTTCTTATGTGTTATGCCGTGCTAGTGATGGGCATGTCTATGCCAAATTCGTTGGTTCTCTTCATGAATATATTGAATGGTCTATTTGGGTTCCAAAGACCCTTGTTACTAACATCAAAGGACCCATTACAAAATGGGTACCTAAAACCAAGCATTAATCTCTTGTAGGTGTTTGCTTCCGGTGGGGGATCATGGTTGCTCGATAGCGGAGCTACGAATCATATGACCGGAAGCAAGGACTTGGTGGTGGACGTGCACAAGATTCCATCTATGCCCACCAATGTCGAGTGGGGTGACGCCTCATCCTCCAAGGTATTGGGACTTGGCAAGGTGGTCATCTCTCATGATCTCATGATCGAGAAGGTCATGCTTGTTGAGCCCCTTGCATACAATTTACTTTCCATTCATCAACTTGCAATCATGGGCTTTGCCACTTTCTTTGATATCGATACCATGGCCCTCTTGTGGAGGAAGACTCTTAAAGTAGCCTTTGTTGGGCATGTCGAGAACGGTCTATATGTGATTAACTTTTTGGAGCGACCCACTAAGACCGCGACATGCCTAATGACTAAAGTTGATGTGGGATGGCTTTGGCATCGCCATTTAGCCCATGTCAATATGAGATCTTTGCAAAGTCTCCTCAAGGGGGACCATGTCCGTGGACTAACGAATGTTAGTTTTGCTAAAGACCGTGCTTGCAGTGCTTGTATCAAAGGAAAGCTGCATGAGAAGGCTCACCCTCCCACGACTATCATTTACTCAAAGAGGCCTTTGGAGCTCCTTCACATGGATCTCTTTGGGCCTCCATCCTTCGATAGTCTTGAGGGTAGAAAGTATTGCTTGGTGATTGTGGATGACTACTCAAGATACACTTGGGTGTATTTCTTCAAGAGGAAGAGCGAGACCGAACAAACCGTCATTGACTTTGCAAATGAAGCACAACATGAACACAATGCAAAGATCTTTACAATAAGAAGTGACAACGGCACCGAGTTCAAGAACTACACCTTGGATGAGTTTCTTAGTGATGAGGGGATCAAGCATGAATACTCTGCACCTTACACCCCTCAACAAAATGGTGTTGCGGAGAGGAAGAACCGGACGTTGATGGATGCGGCAAGGACCATGATGGCGGAGTTCAAGTCTCCGTACAACTTTTGGGCCGAAGCTATCAACACCGCCTGTCATGCATCCAATCGGCTCTACCTCCGCAAGGGCTTGAACAAGACTCCATATGAGATACTCACCGGTAACAAGCCCAACTTCAAGTACTTCCGGGTGTTCGGGTGTAAGTGTTTCATTCTCAAGAAAGGTGTTCGGTTGTCTAAATTTGAGGCTAGAGCTTATGAGGGCATATTTGTTGGTTATGCTACAAACTCTCATGCTTACCGTGTCCTCAATAAATCCATGGGACTTATTGAGGAGACGTGTAACGTGGAGTTTGATGAGAATAACGGCTCCCAAGTGGAGCAAAGTGGCACTTGTGATGTAGGTGATGAAATTCCTCCCCAAGCCATAAGAAGAATGGGTGTTGGCTTTATCCTACCCATTGAGGAACCCCTTGTGGCCGAAGGAGAAGGACAAAGCTCCACTCAAGCGGAGCCATCACCAACCCAAGGCCCACACGCTTCCGAAGAACAACATGAAGGCCCTCATCCTCAAGAACATGACCAAGGGCAAGATCACGCTCAAGACGGTGTTGACACATCAAGTGATGCCCAAGGTCAAGTTCTCTCCTCCGAGCAAGTTCAAGAACAAGAACAAGCTCAAGACGACGCTCAAGATGATCAAGTGACCACTCCTCGTCTCACCCCCGAGGAGGAATTAGAGCGTCGTGCCGCCAAGGTTGCTTCCAAGCTCTCCACCAAGGATTATCTCATGACGAATGTGCTTGGAAGCTTAAGAAAGGGGGTAAGCACTCGTAGACAATTAGAAAATTATTGTGAGCATCACGCGTTTGTCTCTTGTGTGAAACCCCACAAGGTCTATGAGGCGCTAGAAGATCCGGATTGGCTCAATGCCATGCATGAAAAACTCAACAACTTCGAGCGCAACAAAGTGTGGAGATTGGTGCCAAGACCGACAGGGAACCACAATGTCATCGGAACCAAGTGGATATTTAAGAAAAATCAAGATGCCCATGGGATTATCATTCGCAACAAGGCTCGTTTGGTAGCACAAGGCTACTCCCAAGTCGAGGGTATCGACTACGGTGAAACCTTTGCTCCCGTTGCTCATCTTGAATCTATTCACATGTTGATTGCTTATGCTTCTCATCATAACTTTAAGTTACAACAAATGGATGTGAAGAGTGCTTTTCTTAATGGTCCCATTAATGAATTGGTTTATGTCAAGCAACCCCCCGGGTTCGAGGATCCCTACTTTCCCGATCATGTGTATCAACTCAATAAGGCACTCTATGGCTTTAAACAAGCCCCACGTGCGTGGTATGACCACCTTACCGAGTTGTTACAAGACCGTGGTTCTGAAGTTGGGCTAATCGACCCCACTCTTTTTACTAAGAAGGTCAAAGGGGTGTTGTTTGTGTGCCAATTATATGTTGATGATATTATCTTTGGTTCCCCTAACAAAGCTTTCAATGAGGAATTTGCCGCTCTCATGACCTCAAAGTTCGAGATGTCTTCCATGGGAGAGTTGAAGTTCTTTCTAGGGTTCAAAGTGAAGCAAAGAAGAGAAGGAAGCTTCATCAATCAAGCCAAATATACTCAAGACATGCTCAAAAGATTCAAGCTAAGTGATGTCAAGCCAGCTTCCACTCCCATGCCCACCAAGTGCCAACTTGACATAGATCCCAATGGTAAAGCGGTGGATTAAAAGGTATATCGCTCCATGATAGGTTCCTTGCTTTACCTTTGTGCATCTAGACCGGATATCGTATTGAGTGTGGGAATTTGTGCATGTTTACAAGCTGCACCTAAGGTAAATCACTATGTGGTGGTCAAACGAATCTTTCGATATTTGGCTCATACCCCAAACTTTGGCCTATGGTATCCAAGAGGAGCAAACTTCAAGCTTGTAGGGTATTCGGATTCCGATTGGGCGGGAGACAAAGTGGATAGGAAGTCCACTTCCGGAGGGTGCCAATTCCTTGGTTGCTCTTTGGTAAGTTGGTCTTCCAAAAAGCAAAGTTGTGTGTCTCAATCATCCACCGAAGCGGAGTATGTGGCGGCCGGTAGTTGTTGTGCACAACTCTTATGGATGAGGCAAACTTTAAAGGATTACGGTGTCATTTGTGACAAAGTGCCTCTTTGGTGTGACAATGAAAGTGCCATCAAGATCTCTCTCAACCCGGTGCAACACTTCAAGACGAAGCATATGAAGGAAATATGCCCTAGAGGCAATAATAAAGTTATTATTTATTTCCTTATATCATGATAAAAGTTTATTATTCATGCTAGAATTGTATTAACCAGAAACATAATACATGTGTGAATACATAGACAAACAGAGTGTCACTAGTATGCCTCTACTTGACTAGCTCGTTAATCAAAGATGGTTATGTTTCCTAACCATGGACAAAGAGTTGTCATTTGATTAACGAGATCACATCATTAGTTGAATGATCTGATTGACATGACCCATTCCATTAGCTTAGCACCCGATCGTTTAGTATGTTGCTATTGCTTTCTTCATGACTTATACATGTTCCTATGACTATGAGATTATGCAACTCCCGTTTGCCGGAGGAACACTTTATGTGCTACCAAACGTCACAACGTAAATGGGTGATTATAAAGGTACTCTACAGGTGTCTCCAAAGGTACATGTTGGGTTGGCGTATTTCGAGATTAGGATTTGTCACTCCGATTGTTGGAGAGGTATCTCTGGGCCCTCTCGGTAATGCACATCACATAAGCCTTGCAAGCATTGCAACTAATGAGTTAGTTGCGAGATGATGTATTACAGAATGAGTAAAGAGACTTGCCGGTAACGAGATTGAACTAGGTATTGAGATACCGACGATCGAATCTCGGGCAAGTAACATACCGATGACAAAGGGAACAACGTATGTTGTTATGCGGTCTGACCGATAAAGATCTTCGTAGAATATGTAGGAGCCAATATGAGCATCCAGGTTCCGCTGTTGGTTATTGACCGGAGACGTGTCTCGGTCATGTCTACATTATTCTCGAACCCGTAGGGTCCACACGCTTAAGGTTTCGATGACAGTTATATTATGAGTTTATGAGTTTTGATGTACCGAAGTTAGTTCAGAGTCCCGGATGTGATCATGGACATGACGAGGAGTCTCGAAATGGTCGAGACATAAAGATTGATATATTGGACGGCTATATTCGGACACCGGAAGTGTTCCGGGGAAGTTTCGGATAAAACTGGAGCACCGGGGGGTTACCGGAACCCCCCGGGGGGTTAATGGGCCTCATGGGCCTAAAGTGGAGAAGAGGAGGGGCTGCCAGGGCAGGCCGCGCGCCCCCTCTCCCCCTAGTCCGAATTGGACAAGGAGGGAGGGGCGGCGCCCCCCTCTCCTCTCTCCCTTCCTTCCTCCTCTCCTAATTGGACAAAGAAAGGGAGGGGAGTCCTACTCCCGATAGGAGTAGGACTCCTCCTGTGCGCCTCCTACTAGGGCCGGCCGCACCCCCCCTTGGATCCTTTATATACGGAGGCAAGAGGCACCCCATAGATACAAGTTGATCCACGTGATCATATTCTTAGCCGTGTGCGGTGCCCCCTTCCACCATAGTCCTCGATAATATTGTAGTAGTGCTTAGGCGAAGCCCTGCGACGGTAGTACATCAAGATCGTCACCACGCCGTCGTGCTGACGGAACTCTTCCCCGACACTTTGCTGGATCGGAGTCCGGGGATCGTCATCGAGCTGAACGTGTGCTAGAACTCGGAGGTGCCATAGTTTCGGTGCTTGATCGGTCGAGCCGTGGAGACGTACGACTACATCAACCAAGTTAACGCTTCCGTTGTCGATCTACAAGGGTACGTAGATCACACTCTTCCCCTCTCGTTGCTATGCATCACCATGATCTTGCGTGTGCGTAGGAAATTTTTTGAAATTACTGCGTTCCCCAACAGCATATTGAGATCCGGTATCACTTCATTCGGGATCACATTAGGCGAGGAGAGATCGAGCTCAACTATGTCAACACTCATGATAACCTTGCAGATATCTTCACGAAGGCCTTGGATGAAGCAAGATTTCGCGAGTTAAGGCATGAGCTAAATATCATTGATTCAAGCAATGTTGCTTGAACCCTTGCACACCCCACCATACTCAACGTGTTGTCCTGTTTAGATGTAGGCATGGACATAGGGGGAGTGATGTTCTCTCAATGAACTCTCCTTCCCCCCATTATGCATAAATTGATCAAGTCTTTCACATTAGCCATGTTTGATGGTACTTGTGCTTCAAAGACGAGTTTTGGTCATGGACCCAAGGATAATTCTTCGCGGTGCCATACCAATTGACTCAAACATATGTGGCTACGGCCACCGCCCTCTCTTTGGAGAGGTGGTGTCTCGTGGTTGTTTTGTTTGTCGTGTACCTTTTTGGCTTTGTGTGTAGCATGGTCTTGTGGTGTCATGTTGGCTCGGAGTGTTTGTGCAAATACCCCGTTTTTCGTGTGCTCGAAACGTGCATCTTCATGAGCCCACGGTACTACCGCGTCTGGCCGTGGTACTACCGCTTTGGGAGGCATGGTACTACCGTGCCACAGCACGGTACTACCGCTCAGGTGCGGTACTTTGGAAGTACCGCGCCAGGCGGTACTACCGCGTTGGGGCACGGTACTACCGCGCCGTCGAGAGAGCGTGGGGGTTATGACTTGGGCAGGGGAGTTCCAACTCCCCATACCCATTCATTTGTCTCTCTCCCCACGTCTCTCTCTCTCTCGCTCGCTCAAGAACGGCGCCGGAGGCCCTCGCCGGATCTCCGTCTCCGGCCACTCTCCTCGGATTCTGACCGGTGGGATCGTTCCCCACCACTTCCTCTTGCCATGGACCAAGGTTTTTCCCCAAATCCCTCTTTTTCTTGGTTGTTCTCTTGCTTCTAGGTTTTTGGGGAGAAACTTGTTCTTGAGATTTTAGGCCAAATCTATGCAAGAGTAGGATGTAGGAGACTCGTGATGCATAGGAATCATACTTGATTTGCTGTCTTGTGGTAGCTTTGTCCAACCATAGTACCGCCGCGGTTTCGCGGGCTTTTCTCAGATTTGAACGTGTTCAGATCTAACGTGGTGCGGTACTACCGTGTCTGATGTGCGGTACTACCGCTCTTGCGGTACTACCGCCCGTCAGGTGCGGTACTACCGTGCTAGCTTGTGCGGTACTACCGCTCAGCAGACGTGGTACTACCGCGCTAGCTGAGGCGCTAAGGTCGTACTACCGCTCCTAGACCCGGTACTACCGTGACCTTGCACGGTACTACCGCGTCTAAGACCAGTACTACTATCTTAGCTTCGCATCACTTGGCAGTACTACCGTAGGGATCAAATCTCTCTCTAGGCATTTATCATGTGTGCTTTCTACTTGTTTCTCTTGCTTTGTTGTGGTCTTTGCATTAATCCCTCTTGGTGGTTGTGGGTGTTTTGCGTTTTTGTGTCTCAGGTGGTGGCTCTCGCCGTTCCAATCCCAGTCGTGACACTGGCTCCAAGCGTCTGCGCAACCCCCAAGATGAAGCCCCAGAGGGCTCCAATGCCCCAAGCGCAATGTCAAGACCACTGCCAGCAAGCAAAAGGAACCTGCTAAGGGCATGGACGAGATTTCTGTCTTAGAGTATGTCGAACGCCGGAGGATCAATCCCTATGTGACTCCTCGGGCTGTGCTCAGAGGCACCGAGATGTTCTGGAACAAGCAACAGGTTCTCATCTATCTGGATGTGATCAAGAGCAAGCAGAATACCTTCGTGGATGTCAAGTGGATAGACATGCATCACATGCGGAAGGACAAGTTTCGTGACTATTTTGGAGAGGCTCTGGACTTGGTGGAGCAGTTTGCTATTGAGCCGGTGATCTCCTTTCACCTTGACTATGACCCTGAGCTCATCTGTCAGTTCTTTGCCTCAGTGTACTTTCATCCCGGGGAGGAGCGGAGGATGACCTGGATGACCAACAGTCGTCAGCTGTCTGCTACATGGAAAGAGTTCATGGATCTGCTGCACATTCCTGATGACGGGCTTCACACCCCCGTTGGTGTTCGCCCCCATGCCAACTCTGAGTCTGCCAACAAGAACCTGCTTCCGCCTTTCCTTGTTGAGAAGGTGCTCCCTAATGGCAATTCAACTTGGGTGTTGAACTCCTTTCTGGATATCATGCATCGCATCTTCCGCAACACTCTGTTCCCACGCATTGGCGACAAGGACAAGGTCCATGCATATCTAGTGGACATGTTGCTCCTGTGTGCAGAGGCACGTTCTTCTCAGACTCAGCCACTTGATGTCTCAGACATCATGTGGTGTGAGCTTCGGTTTGCAGTGTTCACTCGCAAGGTACCTATCTATGGACCGTACCTGTTTCGGCATCTCTCCACCACTTGGGAGAAGATGTACCCTGGTGATGAGTTCCTTGCTCCAGACTGGATTCGCCATGAGTCCATCAGCCTCCGCGTCAAGCCCAACTGGGCCAACACCACTACCCATGCTAAGGCCTCTTCTGCTAGGAGGGTTGCTGGTGAGGAGGAGGCTGCTGCTGAGAATGTTGCTGAGGACCGTGCTGCTAGGTCCACCACTCCTTCGTTTGAGCCATCATGGGACAAAAAGCTAAAGGACAAGATGAAGACTCTCTTCTGCATGCAGGCAAAGGGATAGTACAAGGCTCACATGGCAGACAAGGAGAGTCGCCGCCGTGACAAGAAGGTTATGAGGCTCTTTGGAGAGGATGTGTCTGGCGGGTCTGAGGACGTCATCACACCTGAGGCTGCCTGGATGTCAAAGCAGGGATACAAGTGGACCAGTTCAGAGGATGACTTCGAGAAGACTATCCCCGCCGTTGAGTCTAACGAGGAGCACGAGGAGCAGTGGGACGACTTCTCTGCCTGAGCCACCCCGTGTGTGTAGGTGTCCTCTCTGCCTTTTTGGCGTCTCGATGCCAAAGGGGGAGAGAGTGTAGGGATTTGCGTTGTGTTGTGCTTGGTGCGTTTATTTGCTTTGTCTTTTGGACCTCGTTTGTGCTTGTTTGCTCTTGTTTGGTTTGTGCTTTCGAGACCTTTCCTCATATGGTGTAAGACATATGCACTTTATCTATCGTAGTTAACCTATGTTTGTGCTATCTTGTCTAGTGATAGATATGCCTTGTCTCTATAATATAGGGGGAGCTTTGATCCTAGTATTCATGTGCCATGCAGTCCAAAGCACTCATCCAGGTGGCACACATCTAGGGGGAGCCCGTCTATATTCTAGAGAGGAGGGGTTTGCATTTACTTAATATTATTTTCCTTGTGCAAATCCCGTATTGTCATCAATCCACCAAAAAGGGGGAGATTGTAAGGGCATATTTATCCCTAAGTGTTTTGGTGATTGATGACAACGCATTTGCGGACTAATCGTGTGCCTTGAGTATTTCAGACACTTCATTGCTAGGAACAAGACGGTTGGGTGCCCCTCGAAGACTGATGGAGACGACGTCTTTTCTACGTTTCTTTTTGGTGGATTTGAGTCGTAGGAAAGCCGTACTATTAAGAGGGGGTCCGCGTTGGAAAGGTTTGGGTGGAATCATCACATACACGTCTCCTTCTTGTCCCCTCCTTTTTTCCTTGGAGCTTCCTCCGGTTTCCTGCCTCCCTTGTCTGGCTGCTGTGGTTGGTCGCGGTAGTACTGCTCCCAGGAAAGCGGTAGTACCGTAGGCATCCGCGGTAGTACCGCGCGGTGGCGCAGTAGTACCGCAGGTGCCCACGGTAGTACCGCTCCCCTGGAGCCGCACTACCGCTGCCCACCAGGCTAGTGCCGCCCCTTCGCGGTAGTAGGGGCAGATGTAATTTTTTACATCCGCACCTACCGCGGTAGTACCTTTTTGCCGCGCGGTAGTACCGCGCTATGCAGTCAGGCAGTAGTACCGCCCCTCGGCGGTACTACTGTGTCGGGTTTTTGCTACTTCCGTTTCTTTGCGGAAGTAGGCACGGAAGTTTCCTCCCCCCTGGCTGGGGTTTTTTGCCTCGCGGTAGTACCGCATGGGGAGCGCGGTAGTACCACGCTTGCGGAAGTACCGCCCCCAGTTCCTGCGTGTCTGTTTTTCTTTTCTGTCGCTGGGGTTGCGGCAGTACCGTGGGATGGTACGGTAGCACCGCACAGCCGTGCGGTAGTACCGCGCGGCCTTGCGGTAGTACCGCTGGCCAGGCGCGATAGTACCGCTAGCCGCGGGCTTGTTGGTGGGTAACGGTTGGATCTTTATCCCACACTATTTAAGGGTCCCCTTCTTCCTCGTTGACCAACCTCTTCCATCCCCAAGCTCCATTATTGCTCTAAGCTCCATTTTCGCCTGATCTCACTCCCTAGCCGACCAAATTTGTTGATTTGCTCAGGAGTGGTTGAGAAGGCCTCGATCTACACTTCCACCAAGAGATATTTGATTCCCCCCACTAATCCCTTGCGGATCTTGTTACTCTTGGGTGTTTGAGCATCCTAGACGGTTGAGGTCACCGCGAAGCCATAGTCCATTGTGGTGAAGCTTCGTGGTGTCGTTGGGAGCCTCCAATTGAGTTGTGGAGATTGCCCCAACCTAGTTTGTAAAGGTTCGGTCGCCACCTCCAAGGGCACCAATAGTGGAATCACGGCATCTTGCATTGTGTGAGGGCGTGAGGAGAATACGGTGGCCCTAGTGGCTTCTTGGGGAGCATTGTGCCTCCACACCGCTCTAACGGAGACGTACTTCCTCTCAAAGGGAAGGAACTTCAGCAACACATCCTCGTCTCCACCGTCTCCACTCTTGGTTATCTCGTGCCTTTACTTGTGCAAGCTTATTTGTTTCATATATCTTGCTTGCTTGTGTTCCTATCCTTGTTGCATCATATAGGTTTCTCACCTAGTTGCATATCTAGATAACCTATTTTGATGCAAAGTTTAAATTGTTAAAGAAAAGCTAAAAAGTGTTAGTTGCCTATTCACCCCCCCCCTCTAGTCAACCATATCGATCCTTTCAGAGCCCATGTGCTTTTATTTTGAGAAGGTTATTGATTCCGACTTGACAAATTATGAAGATTTCGTTGAATCAATTATAGTGCAGTACCAGCCATGTTATTTGGAAGTTGCGCATGTTCACTACTATGATGAAGTTCTGAAAACGTTTCCAGAAATAAAATCAGACCAAGAGTTGATGTATATGTTTGAGAAACATGCTAAGTCAAAGATGGCGCAGATGTTCATTGTATATTGGGAACCCTCTGAACCATATGAGCCTATCATTGAGTATTATGGAGACAACAAAGCCAGCTGCAACTGCATATATAAGGAAGTGGCACAATAGGTTGTGGTCTATGAGTCAATTCTCAACTATATGCAAGGTAGACTATGTAACCAACAACCTGGCTGAGAGCTTTAACAATTGGATTAAGCACCACAAGTCCTTGAACTTGGATGACCTCTTTGATAAGGCGAGACAATTGATTATGATATTGTGGAACCGAAGGAGAAAAGTAGAAAAGGAGTTAGATGGTTTGATTCTGCCCCACATAATTAAGAAGCTGAATGCAATGACCAGGGAATTAAACTTGGAGGTGGTAGAAAGCTCCGAAGAAGTGGCTGAAGTAACTGCATTAGGTGGTAGTGGCTTTAGGTTTGTGGTCAACTTGCAAGAGGGGACATGTTCTTGTCGACAATGGCAAGTTTCTGGCCATCCTTGCAAACATACTCTTGCATTCATCACGTCACTTAGCAATGCACACATACGACACTATGTGGACTTGTATTTCTCCGTTGACAAATATAGAGCAGCTTATGCCCAACTAATTCTAGCTATGCCAGACAAGACCCAATGACCTAAATCTGACCATGGATTCTTCATGCATCCACCACTATTGAAGGCCACGGCTGGTAGGCGTAAAACTGAGAGGTACAAAGGTTGCAGTGAGAAGAAAAGGAAAAGTGGTCAACACTTATGTCCTATTTGTAAGGAATATGGGCATCATTGGCACAGATGTAAGAAGGGAAATCCAGAGGACATTGCTGCAATGATGGCTGTGAGGTACTCCCTCCATTCCGAATTACTTGTCGCAGGTATGGATGTATCTATATGTATTTTAGTTCTAGATACATCCATTTTTGCAACGAGTAATTTGGAACGGAGGGAGTAGTATAGATTTACTCATTTTTGCATTATTCTTCCAACTATACATGTTCAATACTTTCCTATCTCTTGTTTGTAGAGAACCACCAAAGAAAAGGACAAAGACAACCAAAACAGCTGAGTTATCCATTGTGCCTTGTGAAGATGGAGTACCAACAAGAATGTGTTTTCCCCCAAGGTTCGTAATTTTACACTTGTGCTCATAAATACATGAAAACAATGTTTGAATTGTAAGTACCTTTCTGCTCACCATAATAGCAAAAGCTTGGAAACTACAACCAAAAAAGGGGGAAACATGTTAACTCTAGTGCTGGAGCATAAAAAAGGTGATTACAACTAGTTCAGATTTTGAGATTTAGTTAAATTAAAACTGGTTCTGTATTCTTATTGCTTTCTTCTCACCATAGCAAAAGCTTGAAGAATACAAACAAAAAGGGAAAAGGGGGGAAATCTGGATCGGTTCGATCCAAGAGGTATTGTTTCTCTTTTTAGTTGACATGTTATGAATATTTGTTTGTTTTCAATTGCTAAAAACTACCGCTGCCTTACATGCCTAAGTGCAGATCAAGAACTGGCTCAAAACAGCCGGAGCCAATTTCCATTGAGTTTCCTATGCATGGCGATGAAACAAATGTTCATGTGAAGGTTAGGGGCAAGAGTAAGGAGTGCAGTGAAAAGATTCCTATGGTGCCACAAGACAGCCCAGCAATGTGCACAAGAAGCAAAAAATTTAACTCTGCAAGTCCTTCAATGAGCACAAGAAGCAAAAGGCGGCTCAGTTTGTGATTCTCATGTTTTCCTTAATGTCATGGTTACTTTTGGATGTCCTTTTGTGCTGCTCATGTGATGTACTTGTGGACCTGACCTCATGTGTGAAACAGTATGTGATGCATGCCAACTAGTACTGATGTATGTGGTGAATGTGAACCTAAATGTGATGTATGTGTGAACATGGCTGCTTCTGGTTGTTGTTCATGTTGTGATGCATATTGTGTGTATATATATGTGTGTGTGTGTGTGTGTGTGTGTGTGTGTGTGTGTGTGAATTGTATGAGATATGGGATCAAATTACAGGGGAGATTTTGCCAAATTTTCATTTTTTTGAATTAAAGTGAGAGGACAATTTTTTGGATTGAAATCAGATCATTGACCAAGTTATGGGGTCTCAATTGATCATTTAACATGACCAAACATGTAACATAAGTGTATATATTGTCATGTACAGATTTTTGCTCACTTTATGCACCAGGGGTAAAAAGGTATTTTCACATCTGTCTTTAACACCGTTAGTGAACAAAATGCACTAGAGTGTCATATTGGGAAAGAAATTTAGTGCATGTGTCAAACAAGGAAGAAAATTTTCTTCAAGGCCAAATAGGGAACCACATTTTAAGGTAGTGTCAAATAAGGAATTCTCTAAACTATGAATGGCCTGCGGAGGGATAGTTGTGCAACGCCGACGGCCGAACATCACATGTAGTTGTTGGATCGGGGGAAAGTGGTGTCGCATAAGTGACTTCGATGGCGGTACTACTCGAACACCTAGTCTCGAGCTCCGAGGTGAAAAGCCTAGATATGACTCGAGTTGGTTATACCTGACAATGGTGGTGTTTTTTACTACAATGTTACCTTGTTATGACTTTGCCATTTGTTGAAGTGTTTTGTGTGTATGTGTGCAGGTATTGGCTATGCGCATTCTAGCTACGTAAAGGTTGATGCCTGCTCATTGTGTTTGTATCTTGTTATGCTTCATTTTGAGCCAATGAAACTCACATTTGTTGTAAATTGTCAAGGCGAACACTTTCTAATTACTAGAGGTACGCATGGACACATAATACGTCACCAAGTTTCATGTGCCATTTCTCTGCGAAAAAAAGGAAAAAGAGCTTCATAAGCCATGTGGGCCAAGTTGTCAGCGAATGTTGGGACGGACCCGCTTAGTTGTCCCCCCGATGCATGTGTAGATCGGCGCTCCATGCATATGCATGCATGCTTTGTGCGCACGACACGAGCCAAGAACGAGAGCCCACGGGATCATGTGCGGGAAGAAGCAGGGGACCGGTGTAATAGCGTCAAGCAACAAACTGCTAATCCCCGCTAATCCCCAGTAGAGACCTTAGTATTCTACTCCAGTTCCGTCGATGCCCGGGCAATTTGAGTGGAGAAGACACCAGAGGAACAAGGAATTTGCAGGCGCCGAGGAGTAATTAAGTAGCGAATGGAATTTGTGTTAATTCCGTGGTTGCGCATAGTAAATTGATCCCGAGGGAATTAGGGATCTGTCCGTTAGTTTAGTACCCGGCCCCGTAGATAGCTTTCCTTCACTGGCACTCTTTTTTCTCCCGTTCGAGGACAGGGATTAGTTATTTGTGTCTGTGCCTACGCGTATGTACTCCTCTCCTACAGTTGTACACTGAATGCCAAGGCTTGTACTCTTGCCCTTGAATTCATGGAGTGCTTCATTTTCCCAGTTGCCAGTCCGGCCCGGCAGTCAGAAAATTAAGTTGAATTGATCAAACTTCCAAAATGACAGATTTTACAAGCAAGCGTTCGTAGGGTCCAACGGTTGCTTTCGGATGGAGATTGCGCACAAGCATGGGTTTTTACAAAGACACTTTAGTGTCAACATTTTTAAGCATTGATTGAAGACAATGGAACATGATTGATGGATGCTGCCGGCTGCTGCTTGCACGAACATACTCAAAGTACTATTTGAAGTTTTTTTAGACGAATTAGAAACTACTACTCTCTAGTTGTTGTTTTTTGAGAACTAGTTAACGGGCGGCACTATTGGCATCTGGCAACCAGTCATAGCCTGTGGAAATTGCCAGCCATGCTTGTGCATTATTGTACATAAAATATAGTGCACGTACGCACGAAATTTAGTTATGTTGGTACAACAACAGTAGTTAAGGCCATCTTGGCAGCTTCGATAACGTAAACGGGAACATCCGTCAAGATATATACTGTAGAATGTTACTAGCATACTATACAGGCATGCTAGTATATACGTACTATACGTGTGCGTGCAGACGAGCTACGTAGCTTTGCAAGCAAGCCAAGTAGTTACTGAACGCAACACGAGGCCCGATCAGCACCAGTAGGTCTCCCCGCACATGCACGCACGGAGACGGGAGGCGACAGCCGTAGCTTGGCGTGGGGCTTGTTTTTTGCGCGCCTACGTACGTACGTACGTACGCGCGTGTCTCACGTTTCACCGCCCACTCATGTACGCATATCATGTGCATGCGTGTATGCCAAGATTACCGCATGCGATGCGAGTCCGCTCCGTGTTTTCTCCGTCGATCGGCCGATCGCTCTCACGCTCACGCACGGCCGGCATCCATCGTGCTCGTGCGTGCCTCCGGACTCGTGACAAGATCGAGGAACGCGAGGTGCAACTTCCTGCTCTCACTTGGTTGGACTAGACAGCTGGCTTTGCTTGCTTCCCATGAACCACTATGTAAATGGGTCGATCGTGACAAGATTCGCCTCTCATGCTAATCGTGCGTTTAGAGAAAAAAAGTAGTGGTACTACAATTAAGGATGCAGCTTCGATCTTTCCGTCGGACTCGTACGGGGAAAACTACACCTCCTTAATTATTGAGAGTTGTATAGATATGTATGCTCCGGGAGTCCATTTCAACGGTGTGGAGTACTGTTTCATTTTGTCACCGGTCGTGTCAGTTTGCCGTAGCCATCGATCGGCTCGTGCTAATCAAGAGTCAAGGATTTTCTCCTAATTTCCGATCCAGACCAGATGATCTGTTCCGGGGGACAATCCAACGATCATTTTCATTGAATTTCTGCCACTTTACAAAGACATCTTACTGTTTGACTCGGCATGCATATATACGTGGCCGCGCGACGGCTGATCTTACGTCCGAGGAGAACACTGAAGCGAAATTCAGCTTGGCGTTAATATATGCAAGTGTGACAGTAGTAGCTTGGACCAAGCATCTTCGCGACCTTGCGCCTTCATTTGTTAATCGGCGGCTTCGACTTCAATATTTGTTCTCAGTACTACCATATATAGGTACGGTTGACAGGGAGTGCTGGACAGGAACTTGGACATTATTATTGTAGACGGGAAAGATTGCAATACAACAGATGTTGTATTGATGGGGTGCTGATGCACGTATATATAATTATAAGGGAAGGCTTCTATCTTAACTATACAAGACTAGGACATGGGTCACAACTCCAATATACATGCAACACAAGATACAACTCAACACACACACACACACCCCCCCCCCCCCTCGCGCGTGCAGTCGAAGCGTCACCAGAGACACAGAGACTGGACCGAAACTCCTCGAAGACGGAAGTAGGCAATCCCTTAGTCATCACATCAGCAAACTGTTGCGACGTCGGCACGTGAAGAACCCGAACACGGCCAAGGGCAACCTGCTCGCGCATGAAGTGAATATCGAGCTCAATATGCTTCGTACGTCGATGGTGCACCGGGTTGGCGGAGAGGTAGACCGCGCTGACGTTGTCGCAGTAGACAAGAGTGGCCTTAGAGCATCTCCAACCGCGCCCCCAGGAAGGCCTCCCCAGGCGATTTTCTCGCGCCGACGCCGAAAAAACGGCCCAGTCGCGCCCCCAGGAGCCCGATTTTCGCCGGCCCGGGCCGAAAACAGCGCCGGCGGACCCAGGCCGAACCCGGCGCGCGGGGGGCGCCCGGGGGCGCCGGGGCGAGCTGTTTTGGCGCGAAAAAGCCGCGGGCCAGCCGCGTCAGCGACACGGCGCCTCGTCTTCCCCCAACGACCTCGGTTCCCGCGGGGAATCAATGACAAGGCTGCCGCCGGTCAGCCTTGCCATTGATTCCTCATGGGCGGCGCGTCACGGGACGGCGCGCCGACGCCTCCCCTCCCTCGCACACGTTCACACGGGCGCGGCGCGGCTATATAGCCGGTGGCCTCACTCGCTTGTGCCCAGACCAATCCCGCCCCTCGCCGCCGCCCAGCCCCTCCCTCTACCTCTCCCGAGCGCCGCCGCCCAGCCCCTCCCTCTCCCTCTCTACCTCCCCCGAGCCCGTCGCCATGGCAGAGCGTTTCCCCGGAGACGAGGCGGCGGCCAACGGCTTCGACCGCCTTTCGCTGCGCGAACAGGAGTCCTGGCTCCTGTTCCAGGCGAACATCCCGGCGCCGCCGGACATGCGCGCCGGGCCGACGGGGTGGAGACTCAGCGACGGGGGAGTGCCTGTTCCCCCATTGCCCGACGCCGTGGCCAAGCCCAAATACTTCGCCGAGGAGGTCGAGGTCGTACGCGCCTCCCTCACCGACGTCCAGCTCTCCCTCCCCCAGTACGTCGCCGACAACCACGCGCCGGCGGTCGGCGGCTAGAAGAACAACGAGGGGCGCCACCTTTGGTGGGGCGTCCCCGGCCGCACACTCGAGGGCGTGCTGACGTACCTCGAGGGCGGCAACGACCCGCCGCTGGCCTACCCGGCGAGGGTGGCCGCCCCGGCGCACCACCGACGCGCCGGGCCATGGGCACCAGTTTCTTGTTTAGATTAGTTATCTATTTTGCTATGTAATGAAAATCCGCGAACATGTCTAATATATGCCCAAGTTTGCCGAAATTTATCGTGTTTAGCCGAACTTCGCCGAACTGTGCCGATATTTGCTATACAAATTTTATTTTTAAACGCGCCTGGGGGCGGCCCTGGGGCCGGCGGCTAGGGACCAACTCGCCCCCAGGCCTAATTTTTGCGTCGGCTCACCCCAGGCGGCGATTTTAGGCGCCCCTGGGGGGCCAACGGCTGGAGATGCTCTTATGAACATCACAAAGCAACTCCTGGAGCAGCTGACGGAGCCAAGAGCACTCGGCCACGGCATTAGCCACGGCGCGATACTCTGCCTCGGCGCTGGAGCGGGAGACCGTGGGCTGGTAGGGGCGCCGAGGAACGCATGGTGGCCCGCAGGGCGGGGACCAAGAAGACCTGGTGCGGGGGCCCGCGGGACGGGCATGTGATAGGTATGGACAATGCCTGTCCACGGGTTCTTCCTGGCGGCCCATGGCGGGGGCGGCTGCTGGTAGCGAGGCCCCCCCCTGCGCCCGGTGCCTGCTGTTGTTGTGGCTGTTGCTGGCGGCGGCCCCCACCGCCCCGCCGGCCCCCGCCACCTTGCGACTGCTGGGGAGGCGCGGGCGGTGCGGGCGGCAGTGGGTAGTAGCCGACCGGCGCGGGCCGACGAGGCGCGACCGGAGGAGCAGGGCCACCGCGGGTGGTGCCGGCGGCGAGGGCGGTGTGTTGGACCCGTTGTTTCAGCTTCATCATCCGGCGCTCCTCAAGTTTGAGGTACCCGACGATGCGTCGAAAAGTGGGTTGCGGCAGCAGGGTGAGGTTGGACGCCGCGTTGCCGAAGTCCTCGTTAAGACCGGCGGTGAGGGTGCTCAGCATGAGGTTGTCAGAGACCTTGGCGCCGATGTCACGAAGCTCATCGGCGAGCATCTTGAGCCTCATGCGGTACTCGTCGATGGTGGAGTTGTCCTGGTGACTGCCGAAGAACTCATGCTCCAAGAAAACAGGGTACTGAAGTTTGTTGTCGGTGAAGAGCGCGTTGATCTTGGCCCACACGTCGCAGGCGTCGTCGTCCTCGGCGACGACCGTGTGGAAGATGTCCTTAGAGACCGTCTGGTAGAACCAACGGATGATCGTGGCCTCGATAGCGGACCACCTCGGATCGCCACACATGTATGCGTTGTCCACGGAACCGTCGATGTGCTCGGTGAGATAGTGCTCGCGGAAGATGAGGTTGAAGTAGGTCTTCCACGCGTAGTACGACGTGCTAGAGCTATCGAGACGGATAGGGACCCGGGCCTCAATGTTGAGGTCACGGATGACGGCGACGGAGGGCTCGGGGCCGGCGAATGATACGTCTTCAACGTATCTATAATTTTTGATTGCTCCATGCTATATTATCTACTGTTTTGGACTATATTGGGCTTTATTTTCCACTTCTATATTATTTTTGGGACTAACCTATTAACCGGAGGCCCTGCCCAGAATTGCTGTTTTTTTTGCCTATTTCAGTGTTTCGGAGAAACAGAATATCAAACGGAGTCCAAACGGAATGAAACCTCCGGAAACGTGATTTTCTCATCAGATAAGATCCAGGAGACTTGGACCCTCCGTCAAGAAAGCCACGAGGCGGTCACGAGGGTGGAGGGCGCGTCCCCCTAGGGCGCGCCCCCTGCCTCGTGGGCCCCTCGAAGCTCCACCGACATACTTCTTCCTCCTATATATACCTACGTACCCCCAAACGATCGGGCACGGAGCCAAAAACATAATTCCACCGCCGCAACTTTCTGTATCCATGAGATCCCATCTTGGGGCCTATTCCGGAGCTCCACCGGAGGGGGCATCGATCACGGAGGGCTTCTACATCATCATCCAAGCCCCTCCGATGAAGTGTGAGTAGTTTACTTCAGACCTACGGGTCCATAGTTAGTAGCTAGATGGCTTCTTCTCTCTTTTTGGATCTCAATACAATGTTCTCCCCCTCTCTTGTGGAGATCTATTCGATGTAATCTTCTTTTTGCGGTGTGTTTGTTGAGACCGATGAATTGTGGGTTTATGATCAAGTCTATCTATGAATAATATTTGAATCTTCTCTGAATTCTTTTATGTATGATTGGTTATCTTTGCAAGTCTCTTCGAATTATCAATTTGGTTTGGCCTACTAGATTGGTTGTTCTTGCCATGGGAGAAGTGCTTAGCTTTGGGTTCGATCTTGCGGTGTCATTTCCCAGTGACAGAAGGGGCAGCAAGGCACATATTGTATTGTTGCCATCGAGGATAACAAGATGTTTTTTTATCATATTGCATGAAACTATCCCTCTACATCATGTCATCTTGCTTAAGGCGTTACTCTGTTTTTAACTTAATAATCTAGATGCATGCTGGATAGCGGTCGATGAGTGGAGTAATAGTAGTAGATACAGGCAGGAGTCGGTCTACTTGTCTCGGACGTGATGCCTATATACATGATCATACCTAGATATTCTCATAACTATGCTCAATTCTGTCAATTGCTCAACAGTAATTTGTTCACCCACCATAGAATACTTATGCTCTTGAGAGAAGCCACTAGTGAAACCTATGGCCCCCGGGTCTCTTTCTCATCATATCAATCTCCATCAGTTTATTATTGCTTTGCTTTTACTTTTTACTTTGCATCCCTATACCAAAAATACCAAAAATATTATTTATCATCTCTATCAGATCTCACTTTCGTAAGTGACCGTGAAGGGATTGGCAACCCCTAAGCGTGTTGGTTGCGTTGAGCTATTGTTTTTGTGTAGGTACGAGGGACTCGCGCGTAGCCTCCTACTGGATTGATACCTTGGTTCTCAAAAACAAAGGGAAATACTTACGCTACTTTGCTGCATCATCATCTCCTCTTCGGGGAAATGCAACGCAGTGCTCAAGAGGTAGCAGCAAACGGGTTCGACGAGCGGGTGGTGGAGGATCCTGGGGAAGACATGGCGGCGCGGCTAGGTTTTTTTTTTGCTTTAGTGGAGGAAGGAGACGGGGAGCCGCGGCAGCAAGAGGTGCGGCGGCGGCTGTAGCGGGAGGGAGCAGCGCGAGGGGGTGCAGCTGCGGGGTTGCGCGGCTGCTGGTCGGGGAGGGTAGCGGCGCGGTGCAGTAGGTAGCGGCTCGGGGAAGCGCGGGACACCGTCGATGGCGCGGGTGAAGGGAGGTGCGACAACGGCTATGATGGGCGCGAGCGGAAGCGAGCACTGACGGCGGCGGCGCGAGTTGGGGAAGTAGGGGCCGCGGCGGCGGCATGGTGCGGTGGAGCAGCGGCGGCGGCGCCGGGAGGCGCGGCGGCGGCGGCACGGCTGACCCTAGGAGAGGATCGACAATGATGATACCAAGTAGATGGAAAAGATTGTGATATAATAGACGTTGTATTGATGGGTGTTGGTGCATGTATATATAATTATAAGGAAATGTCTTTACCTTAACTATATAAGATTAGGAGGTGGGTCACAACTTCAATATACATGCAACACAAAATACAACTTAACAATTATAAAAACCTGTTTTTTTTTATAACTGCAAAATAAGATAGTAGTTTTAGAATTTGAAAATTTATAAAAAAATATATGCAAGTAGAGTTGGAAATTGTCCTCGTAGATGCACTTTATCCAAAATGTTCGATTCTTTTATGAGACAAGTTTGATTGATCAACAATATAAGAGTATCTATAGCCAGACGCCTCAATCCGTCTCATACGTCCAGGCAAACCGCCCTATAACGATTTTTCGATCCACCGGTTCCTTAAACAGGCCTCAAACGCCCGAGCTGACCAGCACCTCTCATATCCAATCTAAATATTGTTGGAAATATGCCCTAGAGGCAATAATAAATTGGTTATTATTATATTTCCTTGTTCATGATAATCGTTTATTATCCATGCTAGAATTGTATTGATAGGAAACTCAGATACATGTGTGGATACATAGACAACACCATGTCTCTAGTAAGCCTCTAGTTGACTGGCTCGTTGATCAATAGATGGTTACGGTTTCCTGACCATGGACATTGGATGTCATTGATAACGGGATCACATCATTAGGAGAATGATGTGATGGACAAGACCCAAACCTAAGCCTAGCACAAGATCATGTAGTTCGTATGCTAACGCTTTTCTAATGTCAAGTATCATTTCCTTAGACCATGAGATTGTGCAACTCCCGGATACCGTAGGAGTGCTTTGGGTGTGCCAAACGTCACAACGTAACTGGGTGGATATAAAGGTACACTACAGGTATCTCCGAAAGTGTCTGTTGGGTTGGCACGAATCGAGACTGGGATTTGTCACTCCGTGTAAACGGAGAGGTATCTCTGGGCCCACTCGGTAGGACATCATCATAATGTGCACAATGTGATCAAGGAGTTGATCACGGGATGATGTGTTACGGAATGAGTAAAAGAGACTTGCCGGTAACGAGATTGAACAAGGTATCGGGATACCGACGATCGAATCTCGGGCAAGTATCGTACCGCTAGACAAAGGGAATTGTATACGGGATTGATTAAGTCCTTGACATCGTGGTTCATCCGATGAGATCATCGTGGAACATGTGGGAGCCAACATGGGTATCCAGATCCCGCTGTTGGTTATTGACCGGAGAGTCATCTCGGTCATGTCTGCATGTCTCCCGAACCCGTAGGGTCTACACACTTAAGGTTTGGTGATGCTAGGGTTATACGCTAGGGTTATAGAGATATTAGTATGCGGTAACCCGAAAGTTGTTCGGAGTCCCGGATGAGATCCCGGACGTCACGAGGAGTTCCGGAATGGTCCGAAGGTAAAGATTTATATATAGGAAGTGCTATTTCGGCCATCGGGACAAGTTTCGGGGTCACGGTATTGTACCGGGACCACCGGAAGGGTCCCGGGGGTCCACCGGTGGGCACCTGCCCGGGGGCCACATGGGCTGTAGGGGGTGCGCCTTGGCCTATATGGGCCAAGGGGCACCAGCCCCAAGAGGCCCATGCGCCAAGAGATGAGGGAATAGGAAAGGAAGAGTCCTAAAGGGGGAAGGCACCTCCGAGGTGCCTTGGGGAGGAGGGACTCCTCCTAGCCGCACCCTTCCTTGGAGGAAGGGCCAAGGCTGCGCCCCCCTCTCCCTTGCCCTATATATAGTGGGGGGAAGGGAGGGCCAACCTAAGCCCTGGCGCCTCCCTCTCCCTCCCATGACACATCTCCCTCCTCCCGCAGCGCTTGGCGAAGCCCTGTTGGAATCCCGCTACTTCCACCACCACGCCGTCGTGCTGCTGGATCTCCATCAACCTCTCCTCCCCCTTGCTGGATCAAGAAGGAGGAGACGTCGCTGCTCCGTACGTGTGTTGAACGCGGAGGTGCCGTCCGTTCGGCGCTAGGATCATCGGTGATTTGGATCACGACGAGTACGACTCCATCAACCCCGTTCTCTTGAACGCTTCCGCGCGCGATCTACAAGGGTATGTAGATCCACTCCTCCCTCGTTGCTAGATGACTCCATAGATAGATCTTGGTGACACGTAGGAAAATTTTGAATTTCTGCTACGTTCCCCAAGTTCCCCAACAGTGGCATCATGAGCTAGGTCTATGCGTAATTTCTATGCACGAGTAGAACACAAAGTAGTTGTGGGCGTTGATTTTGTCAATATGCTTACCGTTACTAGTCCAATCTTGATTCGGTGGTATTGTGGGATGAAGCGGCCCGGACCGACCTTACACGTACTTTTACGTGAGACTGGTTCCACCGACTGACATGCACTAGTTGCATAAGGTGGCTAGCGGGTGTCTGTCTCTCCCACTTTAGTCGGATCGGATTCGATCAAAAGGGTCCTTATGAAGGGTAAATAGCAATTGGCATATCACGTTGTGGTCTTTGCGTAGATAAGAAACGTTCTTGCTAGAAACCCATAGCAGCCACGTAAAATATGCAAACAACAATTAGAGGACGTCTAACTTGTTTTTGCAGGGTATGCTATGTGATGTGATATGGCCAAAAGGATGTGATGAATGATATATGTGATGTATGAGATTGATCATGTTCTTGTAATAGGAATCACAACTTGCATGTCGATGAGTATGACAACCGGCAGGAGCCATAGGAGTTGTCTTAATTTATTTATGACCTGCGTGTCAACATAAAACGTCATGTAATTACTTTACTTTATTGCTAACCGTTAGCTGTAGTAGTAGAAGTAATAGTTGACGAGACAACTTCATGAAGACACGATGATGGAGATCATGGTGTCATGCCGGTGACGATGATGATCATGGAGCCCCGAAGATGGAGATCAAAAGGAGCAATATGATATTGGCCATATCATGTCACTATTTGATTGCATATGATGTTTATCATGTTTATACATCTTATTTGCTTAGAACGATGGTAGTAAATAAGATGATCCCTCATTAATAATTTCAAGAAAGTGTTCCCCCTAACTGTGCACCGTTGCGACAGTTCGTTGTTTCGAAGCACCACGTGATGATCGGGTGTTAGATTCTAACGTTCACATACAACGGGTGTAAGACAGATTTACACACGCGAAACACTTAGGTTGACTTGACGAGCCTAGCATGTACATACATGGCCTCGGAACACAAGAGACCGAAAGGTCGAGCATGAGTCGTATGGTAGATACGATCAATATGAAGATGTTCACCGATGATGACTAGTCCGTTTCACATGATGATCGAACACAGCCTAGTTGACTTGGATCATGTAATCACTTAGATGACTAGAGGGATGTCTATCTGAGTGGGAGTTCATAAGATGAACTTAATTATCCTGAACATAGTCAAAAGGTCTTCGCAAATTATGTCGTAGCTCGCACTTCAGTTCTACTGTTTAGTTATGTTCCTAGAGAAAATTTAGTTGAAAGTTGATAGTAGCAATTATGCGGACTAGGTCCGTAAACTGAGGATTGTCCTCATTGCTTCATAGAAGGCTTATGTCCTTAATACACCGCTCAGTATGCTGAACCTCAAACGTTGTTTGTGGATGTTGCGAACATCTGACATACACGTTTTGATACCTACGTGATAGTTCAGTTAAACGGTTTAGAGTTGAGGCCAAAGACGTTTTGAAAAATCGCGAAACATATGAGATGTTTCGAGGGCTGAAATTGGGATTTCAGGCTCGTGCCCACGTCAAGAGGTATAAGACCTCCAACGATTTTCTTAGCCTACAAACTAAGGGAGAAAAGCTCAATTGTTGAGCTTGTGCTCAGATTGTCTGAGTACAACAATCATTTGAATCGAGTGGGAGTTGATCTTCCAGATGAGATAATGATGTTTCTCCGAAGTCATTACCACCAAGCTGCTAGAGCTTCGTGATGAACTATAATGTATCAGGGACATATATGATGATCCTTGAGATATTCATGATGTTTGACACCACAAAAGTAGAAATCAACAAGGAGCATCAATTGTTGATGGTTGGTGAAACCACTAGTTTCAAGAAGGGCAAGGGCAAGAAGGGATACTTCATGAAACGGCAATTCAGCTGCTGCTCTAGTGAAGAAACCCAAGGTTGAACCCAAACCTGAGACTAAGTGCTTCTGTAATAAGGGGAACAGCCACTGGAGCAGAATTACCCTAGATACTTGGTAGAAGAGAAGGCTGGCAAGGTCGATAGAAGTATATTGGATATACATTGTGTTAATGTGTACTTTACTAGTACTCCTAGTAGCACCAGGGTATTAGATACCGGTTCGGTTGCTAAGTGTTAGTAACTCGAAACAAAAGGCTACGGAATAAACGGAGACTAGCTAAAGGTGAGCTGACGATATGTGTTGGAAGTGTTTCCAATGTTGATATGATCAAGCAACGCACGCTCCCTCTACCATCGAGATTGGTGTTAAACCTAAATAATTGTTATTTGGTGTTTGCGTTGAGCATAGACATGATTGGATTATGTCTATCACGATACGGTTATTCATTTAAGGAGAATAATGGTTACTCTGTTTATTTGAATAATACCTTCAATGGTCTTGCACCTAAAATGAATGGTTCATTGAATCTCGATCATAGTGATACACATGTTCATGCCAAAAGATATAAGATAGTAATGATAGTACCACCTACTTGTGGCACTGCCACTTAAGTCATATCGGTATAAAACGCATGAAGAGGCTCCATGTTGATGGATCTTTGGACTCACTCATTTTTGAAAAGTTTGAGACGTGCGAACCATGTCTATTGGTGTATATGCATGAAGAAACTCCATGCAAATGGACCGTTTGGACTCACTTGATTTTGAATCACTTGAGACATGCAAATCATACCACATGGGCAAGATGACTGAAAGCCTCGTTTTCAGTAAAATGGAACTAGAAAGCAACTTGTTGGAAGAAATACATTTTGATGTGTGCAGTCCAATGAGTGCTGAGGCGTGTAGTGGATATTGTTATGTTCTTACTTCACAAATGATTTGAGTAGATGTTGAGTACATTTACTTGATAAATCACGAGTCTGAATTATTGAAAGGTTCAAGTAATTTCAGGGTGAAGTTGAAAGATTGTCGTGACAAGAGGATAAAATATCTATGATATGATCATAGAGATGAATATCTGAATTACGAGTTTGGGACAGAATTAAGACATTGTGGAAATTGTTTCACAACTAATACAGCCTGGAACACCATAGTGTGATGGTGTGTCCGAACATCATAACTGCACCCTATTGGATATGATGCATACCATGATGTCTCTTATCGAATTACCACGATAGTTTATGGGTTAGGCATTAGAGACAACCACATTCACTTTAAATAGGGCACCACGTAATTCCGATGAGATGACACCGTATGAACTATGGTTTAGAGAAACCTAAGCTGTCATTTCTTAAAAGTTTGGGGCTGCGACGCTTATGTGAAAAAGTTTCAGGATGATAAGCTCGAACCCAAAGTGGATAAATGCATCTTCATAGGACACCCAAAACAGTTGGGTATACCTCCTGTCTCAGATCCGAAAGCAATAAGGGATTGTTTCTAGAATCAGGTCCTTTCTCGAGGAAAAGTTTCTCTCGAAAGAATTGAGTGGGAGGATGGTGGAGACTTGATGAGGTTATTGAACCGTCACTTCAACTAGTGTATAGCAGGGCACAAAGAGTTGTTCCTGTGGCACCTACACCAATTGAAGTGGAAGCTTATGATATTGATCAGGAGACTTCGGATCAAGTCACTACCAAACCTCGTGAGATGACAAGGATGCATACTACTTTAGAGTAGTACGTAATCCTGTCTTGGAAGTCATGTTGCTAGACAACAATGAACCTACGAGCTATGGAGAAGCGGTGGTGGGCCTGGATTCCGATAAATGGCTCGAGGCCATATAATCCGAGAGAGGATCCATATATGAAAACAAAGTGTAGACTTTGGGAGAACCACTTGATGGTCGTAAGGCTGTTAGGTACATATGGATTTTAAAAGGAAGACGGACAATGATGGTAGGTATCACCATTAAGAAAGCTCGACTTGTCGTTAAGATGTTTTCCGACAAGTTCAAGGAGTTGACTGCGATGAGACTTTCTCACTCGTAGCGATGCTAAGAGTCTGTTGGAATTATATTAGCAATTACTGCATTATTTGTGAAATCTTGCAGATAGGATGCCAAAAACCATTGTTTCCTCGACGATTTTTTGAGGAAAGGTTGTATGTGATACAACCAGAAGATTTTGTTAATCCTGAAAGATGCTAATAAGTATGCAGAGCTCCAGCAATCCTTCTAAGGACTGGAGTAAGCATCTCGGAGTTGGAATGTATGCTTTGATAAGATGATCAAAGTTTTGGGTGTATACAAAGTTTATGAGAAACTTGTATTTCCAAAGAAGTGAGTGGGAGCACTATAGAATTTCTGATAAATATATGTTGACATATTGTTGATCAGAAATGACGTAGAATTTCTGGAAAGCATATAGGGTTATTTGGAAAGTATTTTTCAATGGAAAGCCTGGATTAAGCTACTTGAACATTGAGCATCAAGATCTATAAGGATAGATCAAAATTCTTAATGGTACTTTCAAATGAGCACATACCTTGACATGATCTTGAAGGTGTTCAAGATGGACCAGTCAAAGATGGAGTTCTTGCCTGAGTTGTAAGGTATGAAGTTAAGACTTAAAGCTCGACCACGACAGAAGAAAGAGAAAGGATGAATGTCGTCCCCTATGCTTTTGTCATAGGCTCTATACGGTATGCCATGCTAAGTACCGCACCTGATGTGTGCCTTGCCACATATCTGGCAAGAGGGTACAAAGGTAATCTAGGAGTAGATCACCAGATAGCGGTCAAAAATTGTCCTTGGAGTAATAAGGACATGTTTCTCGATTATGGAGGTGATAAAGAGTTCGGCGTAAAGGGTTACGTCGATGCAAGCTTAACACCTATCCGGATAGCTCTGAGTAGATATACCGGATACGTATAATGGAGCAACAATTTAGAATAGCTCCAAGTAGAACAATTATTTGAAATGGCTCCAAATATAGCGTAGTAGCTGCATCTACAAGATGACATAGAGATTTGCGAAGTACATATGGATCTGAAAGATTCAGACCCGTTGACTATAACATCTCTCACAAGCATAACATGTTCAAACCCAGAACTCATTGAGTGTTAATCACATGGTAATGTGAACTAGATTATTGACTCTAGTAAACTCTTTGGGTGTTAGTCACATGGGGATGTGACCTTGAGTGTTAATCACATATCAATGTGAACTGGATTATTGACTCTAGTGAAAGTGGGAGACTGTTGGAAATATGCCCTAGAGGCAATAATAAATTGGTTATTATTATATTTCCTTGTTCATGATAATCGTTTATTATCCATGCTAGAATTGTATTGATAGAAAACTCAGATACATGTGTGGACACATAGACAACACCATGTCTCTAGTAAGCCTCTAGTTGACTGGCTCGTTGATCAATAGATGGTTACGGTTTCCTGACCATGGACATTGGATGTCATTGATAACGGGATCACATCATTAGGAGAATGATGTGATGGACAAGACCCAAACCTAAGCCTAGCACAAGATCATGTAGTTCGTATGCTAACGCTTTTCTAATGTCAAGTATCATTTCCTTAGACCATGAGATTGTGCAACTCCCGGATACCGTAGGAGTGCTTTTGGGTGTGCCAAACGTCACAACGTAACTGGGTGGCTATAAAGGTACACTACAGGTATCTCCGAAAGTGTCTGTTGGGTTGGCACGAATCGAGACTGGGATTTGTCACTCCGTGTAAACGGAGAGGTATCTCTGGGCCCACTCGGTAGGACATCATCATAATGTGCACAATGTGATCAAGGAGTTGATCACGGGATGATGTGTTACGGAACGAGTAAAAGAGACTTGCCGGTAACGAGATTGAACAAGGTATCGGGATACCGACGATCGAATCTCGGGCAAGTATCGTACCGCTAGACAAAGGGAATTGTATACGGGATTGATTAAGTCCTTGACATCGTGGTTCATCCGATGAGATCATCGTGGAACATGTGGGAGCCAACATGGGTATCCAGATCCCGCTGTTGGTTATTGACCGGAGAGTCATCTCGGTCATGTCTGCATGTCTCCCGAACCCGTAGGGTCTACACACTTAAGGTTCGGTGATGCTAGGGTTATAGAGATATTAGTATGCGGTAACCCGAAAGTTGTTCGGAGTCCCGGATGAGATCCCGGACGTCACGAGGAGTTCCGGAATGGTCCGGAGGTAAAGAATTATATATAGGAAGTGCTATTTCGGCCATCGGGACAAGTTTCGGGGTCACGGTATTGTACCGGGACCACCGGAAGGGTCCCGGGGGTCCACCGGGTGGGGCCACCTGCCCCGGGGGGCCACATGGGCTGTAGGGGGTGCGCCTTGGCCTATATGGGCCAAGGGCACCAGCCCCAAGAGGCCCATGCGCCAAGAGAAGAGGGAAAGGAAGAGTCCTAAAGGGGGAAGGCACCTCTGAGGTGCCTTGGGGAGGAGGGACTCCTCCCCTGGCTGCACCCTTCCTTGGAGGAAGGGCCAAGGCTGCGCCTCCCCCCTCTCCCTTGGCCCTATATATAGTGGGGGGAAGGGAGGGCAGCCCAACCTAAGCCCTGGCGCCTCCCTCTCCCTCCCATGACACATCTCCCTCCTCCCGCAGCGCTTGGCGAAGCCCTGTTGGAATCCCGCTACTTCCACCACCACGCCGTCGTGCTGCTGGATCTCCATCAACCTCTCCTCCCCCCTTGCTGGATCAAGAAGGAGGAGACGTCGCTGCTCCGTACGTGTGTTGAACGCGGAGGTGCCGTCCGTTCAGCGCTAGGATCATCGGTGATTTGGATCACGACGAGTACGACTCCATCAACCCCGTTCTCTTGAACGCTTCCGCGCGCGATCTACAAGGGTATGTAGATCCACTCCTCCCTCGTTGCTAGATGACTCCATAGATAGATCTTGGTGACACGTAGGAAAATTTTGAATTTATACTATGTTCCCCAACAAATATAAGGCGGATATGGGGCGCCTGGGCACAGCCGGGCACATCCGACACGTCGGATCCGACAGCCTAACCCCATCGTAAATTGCACCAAATCCATCGAACCTTTCCTCCTCCTCCCGCCGCCCTGCAACATTTCCCGCGCCTGGAGCCTTGCCGTCCTCCAGTCCCTATCTTATACCACCTGTCCCGATCCACTGCCGGACATGTTGTCTAGCCCGACCCAGACCGCCGCGACGGAGACGCAGTCCGCCTCGTCTGTCGGCGGGGTCCCTTCGTCGGCTGCGATTTGCAAGGCGGAGAACGTCGCCCGGAAGTTGCGGCGATGCCGACAGCAAGAGAAGGAGGAGAAGAGGCTCAAAATTGAGAGGAAGACGATCGAGTTGGAGAGCGATCAAATGGGAACTCGAGAAGGCCAAGACATTTGGCGACACAGAGCTGGAGAAGGAGAGGTTGCAACTCGCACAGAACGCGGAGGATGGAAGGATCATGTTGGCGGACGAAACCCTCTTGGATGAGTATGCGAAGAAGTGACTTGCGAATAAGAAGAAAGAGATCAATGAATGTAGAGAGTATGAGGCGGCGAGGGCGGCTACGGCACGGATGCAGGCGAAGGAAGCAGGCTGGATGCAGGCAGAGCAGGGAACCCGAATGTACACGGAGCAGGACGAGCAGGACGCATTTAGACAATTTGTATCGTATGATCGACGTGCATGGATTACATGGATTTAAGGATCGAATTTTGAGATATGTGAATGTGCGATACAACATATGAGAAGTTAATGGACGCTGTCCGCGGATACACACAGACGCAGCCGTGGGCGTATAGAGGGGCGGATTTGCCAAGTCTAGCAGTGCATGCTGTAAGCACCCCCTTACATGCGTGTGCTTACCAGGGGAAATTAACGGTCGAGATTCCGCGGCTCGGCGGTTATGCGAGCGGACGGATGGGCGCCAGAGCTGCCAGCGCATTCCGTACGGACGACTTGACCCATCATATTGTATGTCGGACCGGATACTAGCCGCCGATTCCGACCTGCTTCGTGTGATCCGTGGCGTCAAAGCAGCTTTGACCACGAACTCTGGCCCGGTCGCTTCGGTCGCTCGCGTCGCACGCAACCAGCTTCGCCGCACGCGTGTTCAACCACGAGCTGGGCTGCGTGCTGGCTTTTTGCGTACGTCTGGCTGACCGATCAACCAAAACACCAGCTCATGGTTTGCCTTCACACAAATATCCAAGCTATGGTCAAACTACGCCTCTAAGTTTATACGGAAACCACTTCACGGGACTCTTCCATGCAGTCTAATTCTTGCTGATTAACATGTAAACATCATTGCACAATGTCCAATCTGTCAGATACGGAGCCAAAGATACCAAACATGTGCTATTTTTATTATACTAGCAAAAGAGGCCCTGCCTTGCAATTGCAATGAGAGAAAAAAAATACCACAGTCCTCTTAAAGCATCTATAGTCGGGCTTCTTAAACCCTCCTCATATGTCCGGGTGGACGGCCCATTCAATGACCGGTTAGAAAACTCCAACCCAGACGGATGCCTCAAACCGGCCTCAAGTGTCTGGACTGGCCGGCACCCCTCATATCCAGCCTAAACATGAGACGGATATGGGAAGGCCTGGGCACGTCTGCCACGTCGGACCCGACCGACGATGGCCCACCCGACCCCGCATATATTAATCCCCATCCCCATCCTGGACCAAACCCTACACATTCCCCTCCACTCCACTTCACCACCCAAGGTCCCGTCTGGCGATCTTCGGCCTTCTCTGGCATGGCGGGCATCGGATCCGGTGATGACCAGTACAGATCCGTCGACTGGGATGTCGTCCCGTGAGGTACGGAGGAGGCAATGGTCGTCCAGGTTACACTCCGCCGCTCCCAAGAGGACAGGGCGCTGTTCGGCGCGAGTCGATTGCATTGGCGTGTCGGGCGCTCGGATCCTCCAGGGTTGGATCGTCACGGTCCTCTTGGGAGCCTTCCAATATGCCTTTCCCCATCACCGGTCCACCGGAGTATAAGTCCTATCGGGACCGGTGTGTCCACCATGGGAGGAGAGGGTGATAGCGGCCGAGGCCCGCCTCGCAGCCGACATGGCAGCGGCGGATGCGCCGGCGCGGGCGTCCGCAAAGGAGAAAGCCATCCGCGTCCACATTGTAAAGAAGTGGCAGCGGAGGAACACACACCCCCTCGCCCTAGAGTAGACTCGGACGGTCCGTGCCATGGCCGGACTGCCGCCCAAGGAGAAGAAGGAGGACAGCGACGAGCAAATCCGGCTCGCTTTGTACTACGTCATTGACCGCTACTTCCGCAAAAAGGACGACAAGGGCACCGGGAAGCGCGAGGGCAGTTGTGGATGATCTTCTTCGTAGCTAGTATGTAGGAAAAACATGCCAAATTTTGGTAATTCGATGGGATGTCCTGAGTCGGACGGTGTAGGTTCCTTCGTTTATGTACTTGCATGAGTTTGTATGGATTTGAGGTATGCTAATTGAGGTGTCTGGTTGTGAGAAGGGAAATTTGAGGTGTGGTCGGGCATTGCTCGCGGAAGCTCCCGGGCGCGCCACGGCGTTTGAAGGGCCGGATTTGCGAAGTCTGCTTGTAGATGTTGTAACCCAATAACGATGACTCGAGACTTTATATGTCCACGTCCTTTATTTAAACGCATGGCATCCCATCTGTGCTGCCACTTATCCTCCTTTCCACCCCCGCTGACGGTGGTCCCAGTGGTCACACAATCACAACACGTTTGAATGTTGTCAATCCTAAGGCGTCGCTCTCTCTCGATATAACATGAAAAGCCTGGTTTTTTCTATGAGATTTTGGCGAGGCGTTCATGCGTGGTTATAGATCGTTTCTTTCTGTTGGGGATCGTAGCAGAAATTTAAAATTTTCTACGCATCACCAAGATCAATCTATGGAGTCATCTAGCAACGAGAGGGAGAGGAGTGCATCTACATACCCTTGTAGATCGCGAGCGGAAGCGTTCAAGAGAACGGGGTTGATGGAGTCGTACTCGTCGTGATCCAAATCACCGATGATCCTAGCGCCGAACGGACGGCACCTCCGCGTTCAACACACGCGCAGAGCGGAGACGTCTCCCGCACCTTGATCCAGCAAGGAGGAGGGAGAGGTTGAGGAAGAGAGCTCCAACAGCAGCACGACGGCGTGGTGCTGGTGGAGCGGCAGTACTCCGGCAAGGCTTCGCCAAGCTCTTAACGGAGGATGAGAGATGTTGGGGAGGAGAGGGGCTGCGCCTTTGATGTGGTGTGCAGCCCTCCCCTTGCCCCTTTATTTATAGGGGAAGGGGGAAGGGGGCCGGCCCCCTCTAGATGAGATCTAGAGGGGGGCGGTGGCCAAGGGGAGGGACTTGCCCCCCCCAAGCAAGGGGACGCCCCCTCTAGGGTTTCCCCCCAACCATAGGCGCATGGGCCCAAGGGGGGATGCGCCCAGCCCTCCAAGGGTTGGTTCCCTTTCCTCTACGGCCCATGAGGCCCTCCGAGAGAGGTGGCCCCTCCCGGTGGACCCCCGGAACCCCTCTGGTGGCCCCGGTACAATACCGATATGCCCCCGAAATTTTCCGGTGACCGTATGACAACTTTCCACATATAAATCTTCACCTCCGGACCATTCGGGAACTCCTCGTGACGTCCGGGATCTCATCCGGGACTCCGAACAACATTCGGTAATCACTTACAAGTCTTCCTAATAACCCTAGCGTCATCGAACCTTAAGTGTGTAGACCCTACGGGTTCAGGAACCATGCAGACATGACCGAGACAACTCTCCGGCCAATAACCAACAGCGGGATCTAGATACCCATTTTGGCTCCCACATGTTCCACGATGATCTCATCGGATAAACCACGATGTCGAGGATTCAAGCAATCCCGTATACAATTCACTTTGTCAATCGGTACGTTACTTGCCCAAGATTCGATCGTCGGTATCCCAATACCTCGTTCAATCTCGTTACCGGCAAGTCACTTTACTCGTTCCGTAACACATCATCCCGTGACCAACCCTTAGTCACATTGAGCTCATTACGATGATGTCTTACCGAGTGGGCCCAGAGATACCTCTCCGTCATACGGAGTGACAAATCCCAGTCTCGATTCGTGCCAACCCAACAGACACTTTCGGAGATACCCGTAGTGCACCTTTATAGTCACCTAGTTACGTTGTGACATTTGGCACACCCAAAGTATTTCTACAGTATCCGGGAGTTGCACAATCTCATGGTCTAAGGAAAAGATACTTGACATTAGAAAAGCTTTAGCAGACGAACTACACGATCTTGCGCCATGCTTAGGATTGGGTCTTGTCCATCACATCATTCTCCTAATGATGTGATCCCGTTATCAATGACATCCAATGTCCATGGTCAGGAAACCGTAACCATCTATTGATCAACGAGCTAGTCAACTAGAGGCTCACTAGGGACATGTTGTGGTCTATGTATTCACACATGTATTACAATTTCCGGATAACACAATTATAGCATGAACAATAGACAATTATCATGAAGAAGGAAATATAATAATAACCATTTTATTATTGCCTCTAGGGCATATTTCCAACAGTCTCCCACTTGCACTAGAGTCAATAATCTAGTTACATTGTGATGAATCAAACACCCATAGAGTTCTGGTGTTGATCATGTTTTGCTCGAGGAAGAGGTTTAGTCAATGGATCTGCGACATTCAGGTCCGTATGCACTTTACAAATATCTATGTCTCCATTTTGAACATTTTCACGAATGGAGTTGAAGCGACGCTTGATATGCCTAGTCTTCCTGTGAAACCTGAGCTCCATGGCAAGGGCAATAGCTCCAGTGTTGTCACAGAAGAGAGTCATCGGGCCCGACGCAGTGGGAATAACTCCTAGGTCGGTAATGAACTCCTTCATCCAGATTGCTTCTTGTGCTGCCTCTGAGGCTGCCATGTACTCCGCTTCACATGTAGATCCCGCCACGACGCTTTGCTTGCAACTGCACCAGCTGACTGCCCCACCATTCAAAATATACACATATCCGGTTTGTGACTTAGAGTCATCCAGATCTGTGTCGAAGCTAGCATCGACGTAACCCTTTACGACGAGCTCTTCGTCACCTCCATAAACGAGAAACATATCCTTAGTCCTTTTCAGGTACTTCAGGATATTCTTGACCGTTGTCCAATGTTCCATGTCGGGATTACTTTGGTACCTTACTACCAAACTCACGGCAAGGTTTACATCAGGTCTGGTACACAGCATGGCATACATAATAGACCCTATGGCCGAGGCATAGGGGACGACACTCATATTTTCTCTATCTTCTGCCCTGGTCGGGCATTGAGCCGTGCTCAATCTCATACCTTGCAATACAAGTAAGAACCCCTTCTTGGACTGATCCACATTGAACTTCTTCAATATTTTGTCAAGGTACGTACTTTGTGAAAGACCAATGAGGCATCTCGATCTATCTCTATAGATCTTGATGCCTAATATATAAGCAGCTTCTCCAAGATCCTTCATTGAAAAACACTTGTTCAAGTAGGCCTTTATGCTTTCCAAGAATTCTATATCGTTTCCCATCAATAGTATGTCATCCACATATAATATGAGAAATGCTACAGAGCTTCCACTCGCTTTCTTGTAAACACGGGCTTCTCCATAAGTCTGCGTAAACCCAAATACTTTGATCATCTCATCAAATCAAATGTTCCAACTCCGAGATGCTTGCACCAGCCCATAGATTGAGCGTTGGAGCTTGCACACCTTGTCAGCATTCTTAGGATCGACAAAACCTTCCGGCTGCATCATATACAATTCTTCCTTAAGGAAACCATTAAGGAATGCCGTTTTGACGTCCATTTGTCATATCTCATAATCATAGAATACGGCAATTGCTAACATGATTCGGACGGATTTCAGCTTCGCTACGGGTGAGAAAGTCTCATCGTAGTCAACCCCTTGAACTTGTCGATAACCCTTAGAGACAAGCCGAGCCTTATAGATGGTCACATTACCATCCGTGTTTGTCTTCTTCTTAAAGATCCATTTATTTTCTATGGCTCGCCGATCATCGGGCAAGTCAGTCAAAGTCCATACTTCGTTTTCATACATGGATCCTATCTCGGATTTCATGGCTTCCAGCCATTTGTCGGAATCTGGGCCCACCATCGCTTCTTTATAGTTCGAAGGTTCACCATTGTCTAACAACATGATTTCCAGGACAGGGTTGCCGTACCACTCTGGTGCGGAACATGTCCTTGTGGACCTACGAAGTTCAGTAGCAACTTGATCTGAAGTTTCATGATCATCATCATTAATTTCCTCTCTAGTTGGTGCAGGCACCTCAGGAACATTTTCTTGAGCTGCGCCACTCTCCGGTACAAGAGGAAATACTTCATCAAGTTCTACTTTCCTCCCACTTACTTCTTTCGAGAGAAACTCTTTCTCTAGAAAGGATCCATTCTTGGCAACAAAGATCTTGCCTTCAGATCTGAAGCAGAAGGTATACCCAATAGTTTCTTTAGGGTATCCTATGAAGACGCATTTTTCCGATTTGAGTTCGAGCTTTTCAGGTTGAAGTTTATTGACATAAGCATCGCATCCCCAAACTTTCAGAAACGACAGCTTAGGTTTCTTACCAAACCACAATTCATACGGTGTCGTCTCAACGGATTTCGACAGAGCCCTATTTAAAGTGAATGCGGTGGTCTCTATAGCATAACCCCAAAATGATAGCGGTAGATCGGTAAGAGACATCATAGATCGTACCATATCCAATAGAGTGCGATTACGACGTTCGGACACACCATTACGCTGAGGTGTTCCAGGCGGCGTGAGTTGTGAAACTATTCCACATTTCCTTAAGTGCGTGCCAAATTCGTGACTCAAATATTCTCCCCCATGATCTGATCGTAAGAACTTGATTTTCCTGTCACGTTGATTCTCAACCTCACTCTGAAATTCCTTGAACTTTTCAAAGGTCTCAGACTTGTGTTTCATTAAGTAGATATACCCATATCTACTCAAGTCATCAGTGAGGGTGAGAACATAACGATAGCCACTGCGAGCCTCAACACTCATTGGACCGCACACATCAGTATGTATGATTTCCAATAAGTTGGTTGCTCGCTCCATTGTTCCGGAGAACGGAGTCTTGGTCATTTTGCCCATGAGGCATGGTTCACACGTGTCAAATGATTCATAATCAAGAGACTCCAAAAGTCCATCTGCATGGAGTTTCTTCATGCGTTTGACACCAATGTGACCAAGGCGGCAGTGCCACAAGTATGTGGGACTATCATTATCAACCTTACATCGTTTGGCATTCACACTATGAATATGTGTAACATCACGTTCGAGATTGAATAAGAATAAACCATTGACCAGCGGGGCATGACCATAAAACATGTCTCTCATATAAATTGAACAACTATTATTCTCAGATTTAAATGAGTAGCCATCTCGCATTAAACGAGATCCAGATACAATGTTCGTGCTCAAAGCTGGTACTAAATAACAATTATTGAGGTTTAAAACTAATCCCGTAGGTAAATGTAGAGGTAGCGTGCCGACGGCGATCACATCGACCTTGGAACCATTCCCGACGCGCATCGTCACCTCGTCCTTCGCTAGTCTCCGTTTATTCCGCAGTTCCTGTTTTGAGTTACAAATATGAGCAACTTCACCGGTATCAAATACCCAGGAGCTACTACGAGCACTGGTTAGGTACACATCAATAACATGTATATCACATATACCTTTGGCATTGCCGGCCTTCTTATCCGCTAAGTACTTGGGGCAGTTCTGCTTCCAGTGACCGTTTTCCTTGCAATAAAAGCACTCAGTCTCAGGCTTGGGTCCATTCTTTGGCTTCTTCCCGGCAGCTTGCTTACCGTGCGCGGCAACTCCCTTGCCGTCCTTCTTGAAGTTCTTTTTCCCCTTGCCTTTCTTGAACTTAGTGGTTTTATTCACCATCAACACTTGATGTTCCTTTTTGATTTCCACCTCCGCTGATTTCAGCATTGAATATACCTCAGGAATGGTCTTTTCCATCCCCTGCATATTGAAGTTCATCACAAAGCTCTTGTAGCTAGGTGGGAGCGACTGAAGGATTCTGTCAATGACCGCATCATCCGGAGATTAACTCCTAGCTGAGACAAGCGGTTGTGCAACCCAAACATTTTGAGTATGTGCTCGCTGACGGAACTATTCTCCTCCATCTTACAACTATAGAACTTGTCAGAGACTTCATATCTCTCGACCCGGGCATGAGCTTGGAAAACCATTTTCAGCTCTTGGAACATCTCATATGCTCCGTGTTGCTCAAAACGCTTTTGGAGCCCCGGTTCTAAGCTGTAAAGCATGCCGCACTGAACCAGGGAGTAATCATCACTATGCGTCTGCCAAGCGTTCATAACGTCTTGTTCTGCTGGGAAAACAGGTGCTTCACCTAGCGGTGCATCAAGAACATATGCTTTCCTGGCAGCTATGAGGATAATCCTCAGGTTACGGATCCAGTCCGTGTAGTTGCTGCCATCGTCTTTCAGCTTGGTTTTCTCTAGGAACGTGTTGAAGTTGAGGGCAACATTAGCATGGGCCATTTTATCTACAAGACATATTGCAAAGATTTTAGACTATGTTCATGATAATTAAGTTCATCTAATCAAATTATTTAATGAACTCCCACTCAGATAGACATCCCTCTAGTCATCTAAGTGATACATGATCCGAGTCAACTAGGCCGTGTCCAATCATCACGTGAGACGGACTAGTCATCATCGGTGAACATTTTCATGTTGATCGTATCTTCTATACGACTCATGTTCGACCTTTCGGTCTTCCGTGTTCCGAGGCCATGTCTGTACATGCTGGGCTCGTCAAGTCATCCTAAGTGTATTGCGTGTGTAAATCTGGCTTACACCCGTTGTGTGCGAATGTTAGAACCTATCACACCCAGTCATCACGTGGTGCTTCGGAACAACGGACCTTAGCAACGGTGCACAGTTAGGGGGAACACTTTCTTGAAATTATTGCGAGGGATCATCTTATTTATGCTACCGTCGTTCTAAGCAAATAAGATGTAAAACATGATAAACATCACATGCAATCAAATAGTGACATGATATGGCTAATATCATTTTGCTCCTTTTGATCTCCATCTTCGGGGCGCCATAATCATCATTGTCACCATCATGACACCATGACCTCCATCATCGTGTCTTCATGAAGTTGTCTCGCCAACTATTACTTCTACTACTATGGCTAACGGTTAGCAATAAAGTAAAGTAATTACATGACGTTTATGTTGACACGCAGGTCATAAATAAATTAAGACAACTCCTATGGCTCCTGCCGGTTGTCATACTCATCGACATGCAAGTCGTGATTCCTATTACAAGAACATGATCAATCTCATACATCACATATATCATTCATCACATCCTTTTGGCCATATCACATCACACGGCATATGCTGCAAAAACAAGTTAGACGTCCTCTAATTGTTGTTGCAAGTTTTTACGTGGCTGCTATAGGTTTCTAGCAAGAACGTTCCTTACCTACGCCAAAACCACAACGTGATATGCCAATTTCTATTTACCCTTCATAAGGACCCTTTTCATCGAATCCGATCTGACTAAAGTGGGAGAGACAGACACCCGCTAGCCACCTTATGCAACTAGTGCATGTCAGTCGGTGGAACCAGTCTCACGTAAGCGTACGTGTAAGGTCGGTCCGGGGCGCTTCATCCCACGATGCCGCCGAATCAAGATAAGACTAGTAACGGCAAGTAAATTGACAAAATCGACGCCCACAACAACTTGTGTTCTACTCGTGCATAGAAACTACGCATAGACCTAGCTCATGATGCCACTGTTGGGGATCGTAGCAGAAATTTAAAATTTTCTACGCATCACCAAGATCAATCTATGGAGTCATCTAGCAACGAGAGGGAGAGGAGTGCATCTACATACCCTTGTAGATCGCGAGCGGAAGCGTTCAAGAGAACGGGGTTGATGGAGTCGTACTCGTTGTGATCCAAATCACCGATGATCCTAGCGTCGAACGGACGGCACCTCCGCATTCAACACACGTACAAAGCGGAGACGTCTCCCGCGCCTTGATCTAGCAAGGAGGAAGGAGAGGTTGTGGAAGAGAGCTTCAACAGCAGCACGACGGCGTGGTGGTGGTGGAGCGGCAGTACTCCGGCAGGGCTTCGCCAAGCTCTTAAGGGAGGATGAGAGGTGTTGGGGAGGAGAGGGGCTGCGCCTTTGATGTGGTGTGCAGCCCTCCCCTTGCCCCTCTATTTATAGGGGAAGGGGGAAGGGGGACGGCCCCCTCTAGATGAGATCTAGAGGGGGGCGGCGGCCAAGGGGAGGGACTTGCCCCCCAAGCAAGGGGGGCGCCCCCTCTAGGGTTCCCCCCCAACCCTAGGCGCATGGGCCCAAGGGGGGGATGCGCCCAGCCCTCCCAGGGCTAGTTCCCTTTCCTCTGCGGCCCATGAGGCCCTCCGAGAGAGGTGGCCCCTCCCGGTGGACCCCCGGAACCCCTCTGGTGGCCCCGGTACAATACCGATATGCCCCCGAACTTTTCCGGTGACCGTATGACAACTTTCCACATATAAATCTTCACCTCCGGACCATTCGGGAACTCCTCGTGACGTCCGGGATCTCATCCGGGACTCCGAACAACATTCGGCAATCACATACAAGTCTTCCTAATAACCCTAGCGTCATCGAACCTTAAGTGTGTAGACCCTACGGGTTCGGGAACCATGCAGACATGACCGAGACAACTCTCCGACCAATAACCAACAGCGGGATTTGGATACCCATGTTGGCTCCCACATGTTCCACGATGATCTCATCGGATGAACCATGATGTCGAGGATTCAAGCAATCCCGTATACAATTCCCTTTGTCAATCGGTACGTTACTTGCCCGAGATTCGATCGTCGGTATCCCAATACCTCGTTCAATCTCGTTACCGGCAAGTCACTTTACTCGTTTTGTAACACATCATCCCGTGACCAACCCTTAGTCACATTGAGCTCATTACGATGATGTCTTACCAAGTGGGCCCAGAGATACCTCTCCGTCATACGGAGTGACAAATCCCAGTCTCGATTCATGCCAACCCAACAGACACTTTCAGAGATACCCATAGTGCACCTTTATAGTCACCCAGTTACGTTGTGACGTTTGGCACACCCAGAGTATTCCTACAGTATCCGGGAGTTGCACAATCTCATGGTCTAAGGAAAGGATACTTGACATTAGAAAAGCTTTAGCAGATGAACTACACGATCTTGCCTATGCTTAGGATTGGGTCTTGTCCATCACGTCATTCTTCTAATGATGTGATCCCGTTATCAATGACATCCAATGTCCATGGTCAGGAAACCGTAACCATCTATTGATCAACGAGCTAGTCAACTAGAGGCTCACTAGGGACATGTTGTCGTCTATGTATTCACACATGTATTATGATTTCCGGATAACACAATTATAGCATGAACAATAGACAATTATCATGAATAAGGAAATATAATAATAACCATTTTATTATTGCCTCTAGGGCATATTTCCAACACTTTCGTCACCAATCTTGGTTTTGCCGAGGTGTTCATTTCTAATTTAGATCGGCACCAATATAAAATAAAGACGGATCATCCGCTAATGATTAGGCTTGCACCCTAAATAGCATGTTTAAATGGTTAACAGGTAAAACAATATCATATTCAAATTTTACACCTTCTTTAATCAAATTCTATATATAACATATTAAATGTATAGTTATGATTTAAAAGCATTTAATATGTACTACGAGTTGATTAACCTAAATATCAGGGGGTTTCCCGTAAAATAAAAAATCTGACTTAAAACTGGCTTGCGAGTCGATTACCAATAACATCATAGGGTTTTCTGTAAATGTGGAAAAATCTGACTTAACTTTGGACTGCGGGTTGATTACGAGAAACATCAAAGGGTTTCTACAAAATAGCATGACGAACCAAGAATACATATTCCCTTTATTAGTATTTTATTATATATATGCTCTAGAGCAAAAGAGGTCTGTTATATTACTTTACTGAGAGAGTACATTATGAGGTCGTCATTTAGATCTTTCTACGGTTTTATTTTGTATGACATTAAGTTTAGGACGTGAATATCTTGGGAACATCAGCAAGGGGAGGTGGTCTTGGGATGAATATCTAGGGAATGCCAGCAAGGGGAGGTGGTCTTGGCAAACGAGTCGTTCCCCAGGGCAAGTAGGATCGTGTGAATGAATTCGTTCCCTAATAAAACCCTTCCAGCGCAAACCCTCACTAAAACCCACCACACCATACCAACGAGCCCAAAACAAAACGTGAGCGTGCTTATGGAACGAGCAAAAGTAACGAGCCATAAAAACAGGCCAAACTGAAGCCTGCACGTTCCTATCGACACTATCAAATCTAAAAAACCTAAAAAAAATAGAGGACAACAATGTGGACGCTAGGGAGAAAAACTCATAAAACACCATGTAAATTTATTTAAAAAACACACAAAACCGCATAAACACATAGAAATCGCCATTACCATGAGAGTTGCATATAAAAAGCATTAAAACTATGTGCAAGCCTGAAAGTTGCCATACAAAATAAAGTTGCCATGATGCATAAAAGATAAAAACTGTCACGATCTACACAAAATAAAACTGCAAATGAAAGGTAAAATCCATGTTGTAAAGAACAAACATTTCATAATCTTCCATGCAACTAATACAATTCTCTAATTTTTTATATGATGTATGAAAACAAAACTTATAAATTGCCATGTTGTATGGGACACACATTTCCCCTAAGAATTACTATGTGACCAGTCCAAACGTTTTTCATAATAAAGAATTTACCATGGCATGTTAAATAAATTTTCCATGGTAGAAAAAGAAAAGAAAAGGCAAGTTAGTTGTAAAACAAAAGAAATTGCCATGGTCTGAACTAATAAAAAATTCCATGTCCTAAGTTAAAGTTGCCATGCCAAATACAATAAAACCACCATCATCTAATTAATAAATTTGCCATGCTCTAATTAATAAAGGCAATGAAGTTGAATGCTCTAAAAAATATTTGGCCTTGCTTTCTACTTGATTTCTCTCTCTAAGAATTGCCATGTTATTATGTTTTCTATATTGTCTGTATGCATTTTTAAAATGTAAAGTTGGCATCGTGTGAAAAACAAAAATAGTTTGCAAACCCAAAAGTGGCCATGTGACTAGTAATTTTTTTCCAAAAACAAACAAATGCCATGTTTTGTAGGAAATCATGGAAACATGGCAAAAATTTCAAAATTTCATTCTATGCTTCATGGAAACTTTGGGGAAAACTTTGTTTCCATGCTACCTACAATAAAACTACCATGGGCTAAATAATAAATTTTCCATGCTCTAAGAAATAAAGTTGTCCTGCTCTAAAAATTAAAATTGCCACAGAACCTAAAATAAAATAGAACTTATTTGTCGTGACAAAAAATCATGGTAACATGTCTGAAAAAATGCATCATTCGATGTTCGAGTTTAAAATTGCCATATGAGCAATACAAACTTTTCCTAAATTTTCCAAAACTAATAGTTACCATAGCTTAACACAATGAAGTTGGTACAAACAGAAAAGGATAGTTTTTCATGCTTATAGGGTAATGAAACTATAGACATGGTTCATAGTTGCCATATCATTTACATTTAGCTAGTATAAAATTTGGAAAAAAATTGCTACATTAAAAATTTGCGGAAAATCATAAAAAAAGGAATTAATTTGTAAAGATCATGGAATTTTTTTGGACAAATTGCCTTGGTCTAAATAACAAAAAATGCCATGGTCTACAAATTAGAAAATTGCCATCTCTTAAATAATAAAAATGCCATGGTCCTCTGAATAATAAAATTGTGATGCTACCTACACTAAAACTACCATGGTCTAATTAATGAAAATACCATCGTTTAAATTAAAAAGGCATAGTCTAAAATAATAAAAATGGCATGCTACCCACACCAAACCTACCATTATATAATTGATAAAAATGGCATGGTCTAATGAATAAAAGTCTCATGCTAGCTTCATGTGAACACGGCAAGAAATTTAGGAATTTTGCTTTTTTTGAAAAAAAGATGGCAAATTTACAGAAACTACAATGACTTATTTGACCTGACAATTCTGGATGGGGGAATTCTAAGAGTAGTTTTGTAAATGGCATTATATACAAGGGACAAACATTGTGGTGCATGGCAAAGGTAACTCAAAATTGCCAACAACAAAATTGGCAAGGGGACAAATATTGTTGTGCATGGAAAAAATATATATTGGCAATTTTTTCGTGGACAAAACATTGTTGTTATAAAAAAATGAAGGAAAGTAACCTTAATTGTCATAACATAAAAATCACACAAGAGAAAATTTTCCAAGATCTAGATAATTTTTTTCTAAGAAACTAGCTACACATCTAATCTGAATTTCTAATGTGAATTGTCATTCATCTACCACAATGTTAAAAAAATTGCCAACCATGTACACCTAAACAAGTTATCTTTATTCATATTTGAATGGCAATTGAGAGACACTCCTAATTTGAATTTGCCATGTCTAGGCTTCTGCATAAACTACCGCTACACCTAATCTGAAAATGGCCATGTCTAAGCTTCGGCAAACTATCTATAAAAAATCTAAAACCAAACACACCACAATGTTCCAACGAGTAGGAGCAACTAGACCACCGGCTTCTTACAAAAACATCCACTAACACTTGTACTAGATAGAGTATGGGAGGTGTTCATACGAACCTAAAAAAGGGAATTATAAGAAGAGTGATGTAGGCACCAGGGTCGGAGGAGCACAGAGCAGCCGAGCCACAACCAACTCTCTCCTCGCGCAGAAGAGAAGAGGGCCAGGCCAATGTCGCGCGGCGTAGAAGCCCGAGCAGAGCCTCCACGGGAAGGAAGCAGTGGCCGCCCCTCCTCTCCCGGCACTAGGGTTGGAGCAACTGCCAACCTTGAGGACCTCCGTGATAGCCCATCTCAACGACAACGCGGATCTGAAAGCCATCGTTGTGGTTGCTGTGGATTTGGCAATGGAGACAGTGATGCCTGGGGTAGGGGTGACGATGGTACCAGCGAACTCAATGTGCATCGCCGCCGGGCACCCCCCCCACACACACACACGCGCGCGACCCCCCCCCCCTCGCCGCTGCATCTGCCATCACATCTCTCCCATGTACTTAACGGATCAGGAGGTTTCTTTCTCCATCCTATAAATGACATTCATAAGTATTCCTAAAACTGCGGAGAGAATTTTACTTCCTGACTTCCGCACCAACTAGGGATGCACACAACCTTTTTAGTATGAGTACCAAGATTTTATCTTGAAGTGTAGTGCCACCACACATCAACCCTGGTCCTCAAAGATTTTCTTTTATGAGTACCAAGATTTTATCTTGTTGAGTGGTGGCATCACATATCAAGCTTGATCCTCATAGATGGAGAAAGCATTGTGTATCACCTGCCAATTTTAGGAATTGAACCCAGGTGGTTAAGCTGCATAACCGCATGCCTAACTAGTGAGCCAAAGCCTCTGTTTGCAGAAATCTACTAGAGGTAGTCTAAGACGGGTCATAATAGGAGTATCATAGATAGTATCATGCATGTCAATTTGGCATTTTTGCTAAGGTGGCACACAATTAAATAAAAAAAGAGAAGATTGAGAATTATGATACTGTATCATATTAAATAATGTACTAGTATGTGTCATTAAAGGCAATAAGGACACTATGGCACTAAGCTATCATACTATCCACTACGATACATGGATAGTCTGCTCCCAGGCTCAAATACACACGCATGAACAGTAAATTCTAAAAGAAGTAGTAAGTAAAATTGGAAAAATATGATTTTTTTTTGTGGATGAACATCAACAAATTTTCTAACATCCTGCAAAATATCTCATTGAACTAACATTCATGGATGCATGTACAAAAAAATCGATGCTCAATCAGACACATTCATTTTCCTTTTTTTGGCTCACACATCTACAGATGTCTTTTCGTGGCGAAATTTGGCACGACGTTAGAAAACTTGTTGATGTTCATCCAAAAAAATCAAAATTTTATTTTCTTTACGTTTTTTTTTTGGAATTTATTATTCATGCACCCGCATTTATGCTCGAGATTAGAGTAACAATTTCGGTATATGATACTTCTAGTTATGACCAGCCTAAGAGCCGCCCGCAGATCATCCACCACAGGAAGACTTCGATTTTGATTGAATAAATAGAAGAAGAGTAATGCCAGACACACAGACTTATTTATACGTATCCTACGATTCTTAGCTGGTATCTTTTAGTTGAAGATTAAAGCGGAGGAGGGGCCCACCCCATGAAATTCAGGGGAGGTTAATCGGTGTGAAGGGTTCTGTAAGATGTCTGTAGTTATCCGTATCTCTAGGATTATTGATAGCAGAATGTGAGCCAAGTTTTCCATTTGAGCCTCAGAATGACAGCTGAAATGATGTTTTATCTGAACTCCGCCGCAGCAAGCTAACTGCGTGTGGTAGACGGGGCATACCATGACCGCTTGGTAACATTATTAGGTGATGGATTGTAAGCATCATAATTCAATGCATGCGTCGGCCGAGTAGAAATTTAGCAAGGTGTCGTCAATTTGCTTTTCTATTCTATATATATTCCCAGCCCTGCTGGTTTCTTTGGCGTTATTTGTAACCGGAACCCTGTTTAAAAGCGCCATGTACGGCGCCAGCTAGTTGCTTGCACAATTAGCGCGCCTACGTTTCGCCGTCGACTTGCCAGACTGGTCGCCCGTGTGCTGCCACATAATATGCGTGCCTTTATTGTGTTTTGTATCGCACGCTTATAACCAGTGGTCTTGGATGATAATATTATTATTGATTTGACAAGATTCAAAGTAGGCTTCAAGTTCCCTGGTTATTTTGGGAGCCTGCCTTTTCTTTCTTTTCAAAAGCAAGGGCCATAATCACCTGTTAGCATCAGTGGTATAAACAGCTGTTCTGCACAGGAATTTGCAACTCCTTGCTTAACCATATATTCCCCTAATATTCCTAGTTACAAATTCCTCAACCCTAGCTAGCTAGGGTCAATTGGGCGGCTCGTACATAGAATATCACTGTTAGAATGTTCTTCAGATGGAATGATAGTATAATCAGTGGGATCTGGCTTGTAATGTGGATGTCAGCTGCCACCACAAGTGTTGTGCAAGTGAGATCTTTCAGGTATGGACAAGCTACCTGATCTGCATGTTACTATTCAAGAGGAGGCCGGCTCTACACCTAAAGCTAAGCAAAGTTGGAGGGAGGGTATATATTTAGACAAGGAACATGATCTCCGCAAGATTGTTATTCTAATGCGGAACAGAATAATGGCCATTTGGCACAAGATGCATGCATGCGTGCTTGCCCCTTGACTCAGCTAGCTAAGCTAGTGATGCAGAAGCTATCCCGGCCTGGCCGGCTAACGAAGCAGCCAACAATGTACTCCACGGCTTGGAACTTTATTAAAAGAAGATAACTGCATGTGTTAGCTTGCTAGCTAGGGGACGGATGAAGATGTACGTATATATGTGTACAAACACTGCTTCTTGTCCCATCTTGAAGCAAAGAAGCCTACTACTACTCTTCAACAGTAGGATCGATCGGATATGGATTGGTCTGATGGCTCAAGTGATAACCCCAAGTCAAAACAATTTGTTATCTGTCTATCTGTAAAGTATGCTTAAAAGAAACAGTGCAACGCGATGTTTATCCTCTTGGCATATATTATTAATATTTAAGTTATATGGCAAGACCCACTACTTTGGCTGATCCTGACAAGTGACAAGGTTGATCAATCGTCAACATGATAGCCTTTTCCTTATATTCGACAATAGCTGTAAATCCAAATAAAAAATAGTTGTAAATCTTGTGGAAAAAACTCCCATTTAATGCATAAGTTAACCTAGCTCATCATGATAAAATAAAATAAACGTAACATCTCATGTTTAAAAGACTATTATTTTCTGTTCGGAAACGATGTTGCGCGAACATCAGATTTGTAGCAAGTTCAAGCAAACTCTCTGCCTGCCATCAGATCACCTGTACGGATCTTAACGCAAGCAGCCTTGCCATGTCATATTCAAAAACTCGTTCGGTAAACACAAAAGCTGCGCGAACGCTATCCTAACTAAATAGAGCTGCCCATAGGAATGGCTAGGGTGTAAAACCTCCACCTAGAAAGCATGGGATCAAATCCAAGCTGTTCCTTTCAATTTTTTCCTTTTACTAGGTGGCAAAAGTATGCAATTTTTTGTTTTAGTTACATGATAATTTTTAACAAAAAATGTACATGGCAGATTTATGAATTTTTGAACTAGTCACATGACAAATTCTAAACATTTTTTAATGTTTCACATGTCAAGCTTGTTTTGCACACATGGCAAATTTTAGGAAAAAATTCCCATGATCCCCTGACAAATTCATAACATTTTGTCTTCCAAACATGGCATTTTAGATCTTTTCTGTAATGCTACCATGACAAGATTTGGGAATTTTTATCAATTATTTTCATGCCAATTTTTGAAAAATTATTCTACTTTCGCACATGACAGTTTTGTTATTAAGAGCATGGTAAAAAATATCATGGCAACTTCCCGTGTACGATTTCTATGTGTTTCTCAAAATAAAATATGAAGCCTGGCAAATTCCTTGTGCGTGTTTTCTAACTAATGTTCAAATTTGCGATGTATGATCTTTTTTTGTCTGCATTTTCGGCCACAGTTTTTTTAAGATTTTTTCTTGGAGAGGATTCTTTTTAAGATTTACTATGGCCTTTTGCCATGGGTATTTTGTTTGGTAGGCTACCATGGCATCTTTTTTGTTTGCGTCTTGTAAATTAAGTTTTTTATGCCTTTTTCTGTGTCAGAAAATATTTCATTTTTGGTTGATGGCCAGTGGTTTTAATTAGCTAATGAGTTCTCACGAGTGATGCTTCATCTGAAGTACAGTATTATTATTTCCAAATGATTAGTGTTACGGCACCTTTATTTTCATGAAATAAACAACAAGCTCAGCTGGCGCCTTTTGGTTTTTTGTCGCGTGGTGCAAAGCACTAGTGCTAACAGTACATCTCAACACAGTGAACCCTGATAATTAGTCGTGACGGCTGCTTAATCATTGTTTAGGCCACTCTTTGCGTTCCGCGGCATTGAAGCAAAGTAGGCACGAGACAGCCGTGGCGTTGATGCCCCCTCCGCCAACACTATTAATTGTTGCCATTAATACGGTGCTTATCTTGTGAAACTCACAAGCTCGGCTGGTTCCGTGTGTGATGAGAACTGTTGCATTTCTACGTTTGATCCAGGCTATACCAAATGCACGGTATGTAACGTGTACACAAATACTGAAACCGTAGAGCTTGCTTGCTTGGGCGGGTAGGGATCCAATAGACGACCTTACATTTTGTAAAGAAAAAAAAGATGTTTCTCCTCATTTCTGCATCCATTTTTTTTAACCTAAAGGATAACACACCCGGTAAATTACCTCACCTAATTGAATCCCATTCGGTTTAACAAAGGTTTAGTATTACCTTCTCCCGTGATCATATATCAGGCCTAGACTCAGACGCGGTTAAACTAAGCTCGAGCTCACCTGAACTCGGGTTAACAGTAAAATGAAAAAAATGAATATTTTTTAGTAACAAACATAGACAAATGTTTTGACTGCTTGCAAAGTTTCAACATCAGACGACATTCGTGCAAAATATGGTAAAAATAAATCAATGTTTCAAAAGTGTTATTTTCAAAAGCATTTTGGAGCATCCATTTTTGTTTACTTTTTCATGTCTTACAACGAATGTCATGTCATGTCATGATGAAACTTTGCAAGCAATGAAAACATTTGCTGAAAAAAATCAAATTAATTTTTCTTCTTCTGATTTTACTGTTCACTCGTAACCATGTCATCGTATATACATTCTGCAGGTACACATAGCAGCCAAAGACACAATATACTTTCTTTAGCTCCATGAATTACCGATAAACTCGGCAATGAAAAAGCATTCAGCCGTACTTACACATGTGGACTGACCAATCGAACGTGTGGTGCGAACAAAATGATGACAAGTTGGCGTGATCATGTGTCCGTTCTGGAAGCATACTACTATAGCTAGCTAGCAGCTAAAAGCACGGTCGTCTAAATCCATTCGAGACAAGGAGAGTAAAACTGGGAGGCGTAAAACCTGAGGACGCCACGCAAGGCCGGCAAAATATCACGGAAGAGCTACAGCTAGGAGAGAAAAGATATACAGATGGAGCGGCAAGCAAGGCTGAGGCTACAAAGAAAGCTTTGCATGGGCGAGGACGATTTGGGCCGTTAATCTCTGGTCCAAGGCGGTTAATTATTAGTTAGTGCCGTTTTTACCGATCCGTTTAGCCGTGTCCCAAATGCCGTGCTGTGATTAGAACCTCGCAAACGTAACCGCCAACTCCTCACTTGGCCGCTAGTTTTTCCAGCGCCATCTCCCAATCCACGACCACGAGTTGGTTTACCTTTTGTCTCCTTCCCATGTCCTTCCTTTCCTTTCCTTTTCTTGCAAGGCTGGGTTAACCCCGGCCGATGTAAAAAAGGCAACTCGTCGACAACAATAATATCTGTATCTGGTGGTTAATTAGCCTTGACCACGTTTTTATCGCCCTTTGATTGAGGTTAGGGTCAGGATCTAGCTTCTCTTCTCTAGCCATATGAAAGCAAGTTCCCCCGGGCCGTGTACGCTGCAAGGAAACAGCTAGCGCAGACATGGAAAAGTTGTTGCTTAACACAATATATAATTGGTTGATACACTTTGCGCAAGCAAGACGAGATTGCTATCCAAAAGTCTGGCAAATAGTAATGACTTTGGGAAGGGGAAGTTAATCAACATTTGGTTTTAAATTTACGATTCTAAATGAGGTATACCAATAAGGCAGGCCCGGTGCACACTCCATCCATCCATGATTCTGCAATCTCACCATAAAATGTTACCTTTTCCGTACTAGCCAAAATCACACAATTAATGTAGACATTCAATCCACACCAAAAGAGACAGAGCATTGAACCTCAATTAATAGACAATGGTTGCAAACATGTGAAATAGTATCTCCAAGAAAAGAAAAGAGATCCCCTGAAAGCAATGTGGCATAGAGATAGCAAGCAAGCACCGTGGTTAAATCCGTCCACCATTTTCATTTTCAATGCAAGCAAGAGGAAGCAACCCCGCTCCCTTGAGACCAAAACCATCGCTGATAGGCTTTATAGAGACAAGACCAAAATTAGCTAGCTAGCTAGCTAGGCAAAAGGAAACTTGAATTGGTAGCAATGCCAATGCAAGATATATGTCAAGCGAAAATGTGGTTGTGCCTGCCAACCCCAGTTCACAAGGCATAACATGCTGCCATTTGAGACGCCAAAACCATGTATAATCCAGCAAGAAAGAAAGATATATCTGCCATGTCATGTCACCAACCAACCCTATGTACTGTACTACATCCCCCATGAGAATGGGAGGAAAAAAGAAACATGCCCCTGGCCCCTCCTCCCCAGCCCCGAGTGAGTGAGAAACAAAGGCAGCAACAAATGAAGCAAACAACCCAAGCCAAGCAAAGGCATGCAAAGCAAAGGCTGCCAAACCAAAGATGCACACACTAACCACAATGATGAACGGCCAGGAGGCCAGCCCCACCACCTCACCACCCTTAACAAAAACACCAGAAACCAAAATTTGGGAGGAGGAGAAATCAAGAAAAAGCTGAGGAGAGAGAGAGGGAGAGAACAAAGGACGGGTGGGAGGATCAAGAAAGGGAGAAGAGGCTTTGCATCCAAGCGTGCTCCCCCCCAAGCAACCCCCTTCCCTCCTCTCCTCTCCTCTCCTTCCGGTCAGCGTCCCTGTTGACCACCCCGTTGCAACGGAACGGAACGTAGGGGAGGGCACATCCTCCTTCCTTTCCTTGTGTAGCCAGCCAGCCAGCCAGCCACGCACCCCCTCCTGCTCCTGCTCCTAGGACTATATATCACTCCCATCCTCTCCCATTCTCGCCATTACGGACACACCATCTCCCTCTTTCTCTCCCGCAACCGTCCAAGACTTGCAACAGCTCGCCGCCCGCAGCAACGTGACACAGACGCCGCATCGTGTGAGGAGAGGAGAGGAGGCAGGCGGCATGAAGACGAGGCGTGGCGCCTGCTACTCCTGCCATGACCCGGCGGCCGAGGCGCCGGAGATGCACCGCCGGAAGAGGCGGAGGACGGCCATGGAGACGGCGGGGTGCGCTGGCGCTGCCGTCGGAGACTTGTTTGAGGACCTGCCGGATGATCTGCTGGTGTCCATACTTGCTGATGTGGCCGCGTCCGCCCGCTCGCCGGCCGACCTCGCCGGCGCCATCATGACGTACGTGCCTCTTTACTCCGCCTTCTTATATGAATGCGAATCGTCGCTGGGATGGAGATGGAGTTCTTACGGGGAGTTGTTGGGATGTGCTCGCAGGTGCAAGAGATTCAGGGAGTTGGGCCAGAACAAGGTTGTCCTTGCCAAGGTGTCGCCGCGGTGCCTCGCCGTCCGGGCCAAAAGCTGGTCCGACTCCGCCCACCGCTTCCTGCAGCGCTGCGCGGACGCCGGGAACCTCGACGCATGCTACCTTCTTGGCATGGTAACAACCATGGGCAACCGTGTTCCCGTTCTTTCCTTTTGTGCTTGGCGATCGTTTCGTAACTGACCCATGTTTCCATTGTTTAGATCCGGTTCTACTGCCTGGGGAGCCGGGGGTCGGGAGCGGCGCTCATGGCGGCGGCGGCAGTCGGTGGCCACCGGGAGGCGCTCTACTCGCTGGCCGTCATCCAGTTCAACGGCAGCGGTGGCAGCAAGGACGACCGCGACCTCCGAGCGGGCGCTGCGCTGTGCGCGCGCGCGGCGTCGCTCGGCCACGTCGACGCCCTCCGCGAGCTCGGCCACTGCCTTCAGGACGGCTACGGCGTGCGCCGCTCCTTGCTCGACGGGCGCCGCCTCCTCATCCAGGCGAACGCGCGGGAGCTCGCCGCCGCGGTCACCACGTCGGCCTCGCTGCTCCGCGCGGCAGCCGGCAGCGGCAAGGCCTCCAGGAGACACTCGTGCCTGCTCAGCGACTTCGGGTGCCGCGCCGCGGCCGCCGCGGCCGGCGAGGCGCATGCCGCCAACCGGTTCCTCGTCGAGTGGTTCGCGTCGCGGCCGCTGGGCGCCGAGAGCAGCCCAGCGCCGGCGGCAGCGGAGGAGGGCGGGGGGCTGCGGCTGTGCTCGCACGCGCTGTGCGGTCGGCCGGAGACGCGGCGGCACGAGTTCCGGCGGTGCTCCGTATGCGGCGTGGTGAACTACTGCTCGCGCGCATGCCAGGCGCTGCACTGGAAGATGGCGCACAAGGCCGAGTGCACGCCCATGGACCGGTGGCTCGACGGCGCCAACGCTAACCCCAACCCCAATGCCGTCGCAGGCGCAGGCGACGCCGCCGTGGCCGCTCCGGCCCTGTAACCGTCGCCGTGTCCTAGCACCCGTTTCTTTTATTTTTCTGGCCAGTTCTTTTTTCTTTTTTTTTCCCGCACCCTTCTCTGTACATGGTCGCTGCGGTAAAGGTTAGCCGAGTCTGGTTACTTGCGAATTGTTTTTATTATTAAGAAGAAAAACTTTTATTAACCTGGAGTACCAGTACAATGTTTTTTCCTAAAAAAAGAGTTTTGTCGAGATGTGATGTGAAATGTGGCGTCGAAAGTTGTGCAGTTTCCCTTCTTTGCTGGCGCCCAACTGCCCGTCTGCCACTCTGTTACAGAAATGGCAGGGAGAGGAACTGAAACGCGACAAGGGAAGTAAATTGGCCTGGTGTTTCCGCTTTGAAGTTCAAAATACGCCCTGCAGGCTTGAGCACGACGGTCTCTGCGTGCGTCTGCAACCGTAGTAGTCTGCCTCGGCCGATCTCGTGACCAGCAAGAAAGAGGGCCGTGATAAAAATGAAAATAAATTGAAACCCAGCGGAGTAGAGTAGGATTCCCGTGCCCCGGAAGTGGATTTGGAGGATCGTATCCTCATCCAGTGGGCCGGATATGGAACGTGTGGAAGCTAGTGCGCCCGACGGGATCGTGCACCGTCGAGTGATGCCTGTCAAACACAGATATCCGGCTGCTGCTAGTGTGTGTAATCGCGATAGATTCGGCGCTAGTGGACCGTGATGGGGCGGAACCTCAGGCGCACATATGTCAACGTGTGCATGTGTGTGCGGGACAAGCAGATCGACGCGTCCTTGTAGTACCGGCGTTTAACTTCTTGCCGAGGGAAGCAGCAGCGAGTTGGATGTACGTTTATCTGTATGGGTGGATGGCTACCGCAAAACTAGGTCACGATCCACTAATGTCTACTCTCTTTTTCCTCATAGAATCCATCATTGTTAGTTAGTTTTAAGGGACGAGACTTGCCTGCTCCCCTCCCGTGTGTCCATCCGTACTCCCGCATACGTGGCTTGATTTGATTGGAACAAAATAAGGTCCGGTCCCACCCCTTAAAATCAGGAGGAGAGATGATTAGATTAGAAAGAAAAAAAAAAGACAGCCGGTGAAGGAGGGGGGAGCACGGATGGGAGCACGAAAAAGGAGCAGGCAAGCCGGATCCAGTTTTAAGGGCGTGCTACCTGTCCGCGGGTCGATCTTTTCAAAACATCAGCCGTCGCGAGCCATTAGATTTGACCCATCGAGTGGCCGAATGTTACCGTCCACCACTGCAACACATGCATTGTTACAACCGTCTTGTTGCAGATTTCTTTTGTAAGATACTACTTGTTGTAGCATTATTTCTACAAAACAAAACCGCATCGCATCACAATAGTCGTTCACCGTCAAGATTTGCAACCACACCGTTGTTGTTGAAACAGCTGCCTGCACTTGCCTTTGTGCTGAGGACGCGTGGTGGGCAATGGAGGCGGCGAACACACATTATTATCACGCCGAGGGCAATACTTCCATTACTTTTAGGTGTAGATATTGTTTTTATTATAAATAGAAACTCTAAACCTTCCTTTTTGTGTGTAATAAATATATTGGAATGTTTTTTTCATATCCTAATAGTTGTTTTTTCCTGATTTACCCTCTCTGTCCTAGCTTAGTAAGCACATACTCCCTCTGTAAAGATCACTATAGTGATCTAAACGCTCTTATATTTCTTTATGGAGTGAGTAATTTTTAACATTTAATTTTGGCCAAGACCTAGATTCAACATACGTGGTTCATGGTATACAATATTATGTTGATGGATTCACATTCATTGGAGTTCAAATGCATTTTAGTGGACAAAATTCTTGGTCAAAGTTAAATTACAAAAACATAAACACATCCTAAACTTGGAGGGAGGCCTGAGTGCCATATCGTAGCCCTTGGGCCTTTCGATTCAAAGATTTCTAAAGAAAATTTGGAGGATTCTAATCCTTGACATTTTTTCTGATATCTATTTTTTGATTCATAGGATGTACTTTGTAGAAATATTTCCTTAGATTAAATTAACAATATTTCATAGGGAAATTTTCATCCACTTCAGCCTCGCATGAAGAATCCTTTGTTTCTCCCTCGCACAATCAATACATGCAATCTTGTAGTGCTCAAGATGGCATGTCACTCCATTGTTTTGTTTTTGATATTATTGCATTTTAAATATCATGTGCATCAAAGAGGCCCTAGGGTGCCATGCTCATGCCGGCCGCCCTCGCTCCTTCCTTCCTCTCCTCTTTTTTTTAATCTTTCTCGCCACCATTAACTTGCTGCTCGTCAGACTGCTAGGTCTCATATACTGACCGTGCAGCCTTTTGAAGGCATCGTCACCACTAAGAAAATATTAATGGCATGTGAAATTAGCCCAGTGGCCCACGTCACAAGTATTTTGAAAAAAATAATATCTGTGACATGATTTCAAAGTGGTGCGCCACTAAAAGATCATGTGCGAGCTTAGTTTATTGATGGCAGAACCTATTAGCTTCGACAAATTATTATGCTGCACGAAACAAGGATTCTTTTTGAGAGGACGTGAATGTGTACCATATTTTTATAGAAGGCATAATTTTTAAGTACAGGAAAACAACAACTTGTTGCGAACAACGAGCGTAGACAATAGCAGCTCCGAAGGAAAGACACCACCACCTCCAACAACCACAACTACAAAGAAAAAGAGCTTGTCCAAAGCTGAGCAACATTGCCGCGTCTCGATCAAAGCCGGTTACCTCTGAAGACAACACCGACTCTGTCTGGACTTCCCTTGTCGGCGCACCATCCACCCTTGATGCCACAAAGGAGGTGCAAGTAGATGGCGGAACCTGGTAGGCCCACTAAAGCCACCGTCTGGACTCACCGGCGATGACATACATTGCGCCACTGAAAATCACCTTGGACAACGACGAGCACCGAAAATAGTGCAACATGGAACCTCAAGACCGTGTCATCAAGCGTGATGCTCCCAACAGAGTAGCGACATTAAGAATGCCGCCATCGTGCCGGTTCAACTCCGAACCTAGGCTTTTGCCCGTAGACCGCAACCAATCCGTGAAGCGAGGGAGGGATATGCCGACACACCTTGGCGACGCCTCCAAGGAGGGGAACGACAGCCACGGCGCCGTCACCACCAGCATCAACCGAGTACGGGCAGGAATTTCTTCCGTATCGCGGCACACCACCTTCCCCGACCATCGGATTGGAGCCACACCGCCCAAGTTGATAACACCACCGCCGCCGCAACACTTCGCAAATGTAGTCGAGATGTCGAGGTCCATCCAAGACCCGCACACAGGATCATAAAGCCCAATGAACATCATCCCCATGGCTGAGAAGCCCGACCAAGGGTCACCGAGACCGCACACCACAGCCATCAGGCAAACCCTGGTACACACCTGTGTTGCAACCCAGATCGGGCCCATCTAGCCCGCGCCGTCACCTCCTTAAACCGCAACCATGGAACGAGGAGAAGGCACCATGACGTAGGCGTCAGAAACCGGAGCGTGCTCGACCACTACAAGAGCAGCGACTCCTGGCCGAGCCCGGCTGCACCGCCGCCACCTTGACCCGCGTTGTCTCCTCCAGGAGGAGCCACCGTGCCACGAACAATCCTCCCGCGAGCCCCGACCACAATCCTCCTCGCCACTTTGAAGCTCCTTCGTGCATGGTCACACCAGCACTAGATCCGCGCGCGAGAGCCCCCGACGTCTGCAACACCGAGAGAACCCGCCTGATACATCTCCAACGTATCAATAATTTTGGATTGTTTCATAATATTATATTATCAATCTTGGATGATTTATATGCATTTTTATGTTATTTATATCATATTTTGGGACTAACCTATTAACGTAGTGCCCAGTGTCAGTTCTTGTTTTTTGCTTGTTCTTGGCTTTTTCAGAAAATAAATACCAAACGAAGTCCAAACACGATCAAACTTTATAGGGATTTTTTCTAGACCAGAAGGGATGCTAAAAGGTTCGGGAGGAGGCCAGAAGAGCTACGTGAGGGCCACGAGCTCACAGGGCACGCCCCTAAGCTTGTGGGCCCCATGTAGCTCCGTTCGACCTAATTCCAGTCCTATAAATTCACATATATTACCAAACCAACAGAGAGCTACCCGAAACACTTTTTATGCCACCGCAAGTTTATGTTCTTCCGCGATCCCATATGGATGCCTTTTCCAGTACTCTGTCAGAGGGGGAATTGGTCATTGAGGTCCATAGCTAGTAGCTAGATTGTTCCTTCTCTCTCTTTGATCTTCAATACAATGTTCTCCTCGATCTTCTTGGAGTTCTATCCGAGGTAATCTTCTTTTGCGGTGTGTTTGTTGGGATCCGATGAATTGTGGGTTTATGAACTGGTTATTCATTGAAAGTAATTGAGTCTTTTCTGAATATTGTGCATGGTAGTTATAACTTTGTATTTCTCTCTGATCTATCAGTTTGGTTTGGCCAAATAGATTCATTTATCTTTAGTGGGAGAGGTGCTTTGTAATGGGTACAATATTGCTATGTCCACACCCAGTGACAGAAGGGGTAACGAGGCAAGTATTATATTGTTGCTATTAAGGGTAAAACGATGGGGTTTATTCATATTAATTGGGTTTACTTTGTCTACATCATGTCATCATGCTTAAGGTGTTACTCTATTTGTCATGAACTTAATACCATAGATGTATGCTGGATAGCGGTCGATTGGTGGAGTAATAGCAGTAGATGCAGGCATGAGTCGGTCTACTTGTCACGAATGTGATGCCTATATACATGATCATTGCCATGAATACATCATAACTATGCGCTTTTCTATCAATTGCCCAACATTAACTTGTTTACCCACTGTGTGTTATGTGTTTGAGAGAGAAGCCTCTAGTAAAAACTATGGCCCAGAACTACTTTAACCATATTATAAAAACTAAAAACACCTTGCAGTAATTTATTTACTCTTTTCTTTTGCAATTTATCCATCTACCTATATAAGATTTGACCCTTGCAAGTAAATAATTTAAGGGAATTGACAATCCTCTTGAAGGAAATATGTCCTAGAGGCAATAATAAAGTTATTATTTATTTCCTTATTTCATGATAAATGTTTATTATTCAAGCTAGAATTGTATTAACCGGAAACATAATACATGTGTGAATACATAGACAAACATAGTGTCACTAGTATGCCTCTACTTGACTAGCTCGTTAATCAAAGATGGTCAAGTTTTTGAAACGTAGGCGAATTGGATTCGCAGCTAAGCCCCTGAGTGAGAGGGTTGCTCTTCACTTGGAGCGTTTTTGAAACTTAGGCGAATCGGATTCGTGGCTAAGCCACCCACTGGGGGATTTGAACACATATGTTTACGGGATAGCAATCATTAAGATACCACGAAAATCTTGTTTTTGATAAGCAAACTGAGTGATATGCTCGTCGATTACAACTCGTCGATCCGAGTGTTTAAGTATAAAAACGGTGGAGCAGCTCCGCATTCCACGAGCGTGGCTCGTCTTCTTTCTTGTCTACGTTGTAGAGGTGATACACTCCATTGTGGAGCACCTTGGTGATGATGAATGGTCCTTCCCAGGCCGGAGCGAGTTTGTGAGGTCGTTTCTGGTGCACTCGAAGCACAAGGTATCCTTCGTGGAATGCTCGACCTCTGACATTTCAGGCATGGAATCGACGCATGTCTTGTTGATAGATGGTTGATCGGATCAGAGCGATCTCTCGTTCTTCCTCCAATAGATCAACCGCATCTTGGTGTGCCTGTTCAGCTTCAGCTTCTGAGAAGAGTTCCACTCAGGGGGCGTTGTGCAGCAAGTCACTCGGAAGCACAGCTTTAGCACCATGCACGATGAGGAAAGGATTTCGGTCAGTCGACCGGTTGGGAGTGTTCTTAGTCCCCATAGGACAGATGGCAATTCAGTCACCCAGGCTCCAGCAGAATGCTTGAGATCGCACATCAATCGGGGTTTCAGCCCTTGAAGGATCAAACCATTCGCCCTTTCTGCCTGCCCATTCGACTGCGGGTGTGCAACCGGTGTGTAATCAACCTGAGTGCCTTGGGAAGCACAAAATGCTCTGAACTCATCAGAATCAAAGTTGGAGCCATTATCTGTGATAATACTGTGAGGGACTCCATATCTGAATATCAGCTCTCTGATGAAACTGATGGCAGTGCTTGAATCAAAATTCTTGATAGGCTTAGCTTCAATCCATTTGGTGAATTTGTCGACTGCCACAAGCAAATGTGTGAAACCACTTCTGTCGGTCTTGAAAGGTCCAATGATGTCCAACCCCCAAACTGCAAACGGCCATACGAGTGGAATAGTCTTCAAAGCAAACGCAGGCTTGTGAGACGAGTTTGAGTAGAACTGGCAGCCTTCGCACTTGTCGACTATATCTTTCTGTTGGAAATATGCCCTAGAGGCAATAATAAATTAGTTATTATTATATTTCCTTGTTCATGATAATCGTTTATTATCCATGCTATAATTGTATTGATAGGAAACTCAGATACATGTGTGGATACATAGACAACACCATGTCCCTAGTAAGCCTCTAGTTGACTAGCTCGTTGATCAATAGATGGTTACGGTTTCCTGACCATGGACATTGGATGTCATTGATAACGGGATCACATCATTAGGAGAATGATGTGATGGAGAAGACCCAATCCTAAGCCTAGCACAAAGATCGTGTAGTTCGTATGCTAAAGCTTTTCTAATGTCAAGTATCATTTCCTTAGACCATGAGATTGTGCAACTCCCGGATACCGTAGGAATGCTTTGGGTGTACCAAACGTCGCAACGTAACTGGGTGACTATAAAGGTGCACTACAGGTATCTCTGAAAGTGTCTGTTGGGTTGGCACGAATCGAGACTGGGATTTGTCACTCCGTGTAAACGGAGAGGTATCTCTGGGCCCACTCGGTAGGACATCATCATAATGTGCACAATGTGATCAAGGAGTTGATCACGGGATGATGTGTTACGGAACGAGTAAAGAGACTTGCCGGTAACGAGATTGAACAAGGTATAGGGATACCGACGATCGAATCTCGGGCAAGTGCAATACCGCTAGACAAAGGGAATTGTATACGGGATTGATTAAGTCCTTGACATCGTGGTTCATCCGATGAGATCATCGTGGAACATGTGGGGAGCCAGCATGGGTATCCAGATCCCACTGTTGGTTATTGACCAGAGAGTTGTCTCGGCCATGTCTGCATGACTCCCGAACCCGTAGGGTCTACACACTTAAGGTTCGATGACGCTAGGGTTATAAAGGAAGTTTGTATGTGGTAACCGAATGTTGTTCGGAGTCCCGGATGAGATCCCGGACGTCACGAGGAGTTCCGGAATGGTCCGGAGGTAAAGAATTATATATAGGAAGTGCTATTTCGGCCATCGGGACAAGTTTCGGGGTCACCGGTATTGTACCGGGACCACCGGAAGGGTCCCGGGGGTCCACCGGGTGGGGCCACCTGCCCCGGGGGGCCACATGGGCTGTAGGGGTGTGCGCCTTGGCCTATATGGGCCAAGGGCACCAGCCCCAAGAGGCCCATGCGCCAAGAGATAAGGGAAAGGAAGAGTCCTAAAAGGGGAAGGCACCTCCTAGGTGCCTTGGGGAGGATGGACTCCTCCCTTGGCCGCACCCTTCCTTGGAGGAAGGGCCAAGGCTGCGCCCCCCCCTCTCCCTTGGCCCTATATATAGTGGGGGAAGGGAGGGCAGCAAAACCTAAGCCCTGGCGCCTCCCTCTCCCTCCCATGACACATCTCCCTCCTCCCGCAGCGCTTGGCGAAGCCCTGTTGGAATCCCGCTACTTCCACCACCACGCCGTCGTGCTGCTGGATCTCCATCAACCTCTCCCTCCTCCTTGCTGGATCAAGGCGTGGGAGACGTCTCCGCTCCGTACGTGTGTTGAACGCGGAGGTGCCGTCCGTTCGGCGCTAGGATCATCGGTGATTTGGATCACGACGAGTACGACTCCATCAACCCCGTTCTCTTGAACGCTTCCGCGCGCGATCTACAAGGGTATGTAGATCCACTCCTCCCTCGTTGCTAGATGACTCCATAGATAGATCTTGGTGACACGTAGGAAAATTTTGAATTTATGCTACGTTCCCCAACAGTGGCATCATGAGCTAGGTCTATGCGTAGTTTCTATGCACGAGTAGAACACAAAGTAGTTGTGGGCGTTGATTTTGTTCAATATGCTTGCCGTTACTAGTCTTATCTTGATTCGGCGGCATCGTGGTATGAAGCGGCCCGGACCGACCTTACACGTACTCTTACGTGAGACTGGTTCCACCGACTGACATGCACTAGTTGCATAAGGTGGCTAGCGGGTGTCTGTCTCTCCCACTTTAGTCGGATCGGATTCGATGAAAAGGGTCCCTATGAAGGGTAAATAGCAATTGGCATATCACGTTGTGGTTTTGCGTAGGTAAGAAACGTTCTTGCTAGAAACCCATAGCAGCCACGTAAAACATGCAAACAACAATTAGAGGACGTCTAACTTGTTTTTGCAGGGTATGCTATGTGATGTGATATGGCCAAAAGGATGTGATGAATGATATATGTGATGTATGAGATTGATCATGTTCTTGTAATAGATGATCATGGAGCCCCAAGATGGAGATCAAAGGAGCTATATGATATTGGCCATATCATGTCACTATTATTTGATTGCATGTGATGTTTATCATGTTTATACATCTTATTTGCTTAGAACGACGGTAGTAAATAAGATGATCCCTCATTAAAATTTCAAGAAGTGTTCTCCCCTAACTGTGCACCGTTGCTACAGTTTGTCGTTTCGAAGCACCACGTGATGATCGGGTGTGATAGATCCTTACGTTCACATACAACGGGTGTAAGACAGTTTTACACATGCAAAACACTTAGGGTTAACTTGACGAGCCTACCATGTGCATAGACATGGCCTCGGAACACAGAAGACCGAAAGGTCGAGCATGAGTCGTATGGTAGATACGATCAACATGAAGATGTTCACCGATGATGACTAGTCCGTCTCACGTGATGATCGGACACGGCCTAGTTGACTCGGATCATGTAATCACTTAGATGACTAGAGGGATGTCTATCTGAGTGGGAGTTCATAAGATGAACTTAATTACCCTGAACATAGTCAAAAGGTCTTCGCAAATTATGTCGTGGCTCACGTTTCTGTTCTACTGTTTAGATATGTTCCTAGATAAAATTTAGTTGAAAGTTGATAGTAGCAATTATGCGGACTAGGTCCGTAAACTGAGGATTGTCCTCATTGCTTCATAGAAGGCTTATGTCCTTAATGCACCGCTCAGTGTGCTGAACCTCGAACGTCGTCTGTGGATGTTGCGAACATCTGACATACACATTTTGATAACTACGTGATAGTTCAGTTAAACAGTTTAGAATTGAGGCACCGAAGACGGTTTTGAAACGTCGCAAAACATATGAGATGTTTTGAGGGCTGAAATTGGGATTTCAGGCTCGTGCCCACGTCAAAAGGTATAAGACCTCCGACGATTTTCTTAGCCTGCAAACTAAGGAGAAAAGCTCAATTGTTGAGCTTGTGCTCAGATTGTCTGAGTACAACAATCATTTGAATCGAGTGGGAGTTGATCTTCCAGATGAGATAGTGATGTTTCTCCGAAGTCATTACCACCAAGCTGCTAGAGCTTCATGATGAACTATAATATATCAGGGACATATATGATGATCCTTGAGATATTCGCGATGTTTGACACCACAAAAGTAGAAATCAAGAAGGAGCATCAATTGTTGATGGTTTGTGAAACCACTAGTTTCAAGGAGGGCAAGGGCAAAAGGGACACTTCATGAAACGGCAATTCAGCTACTGCTCTAGTGAAGAAACCCAAGGTTGAACCCAAACCCGAGACTGAGTGCTTCTGTAATAAGGGGAACAGCCACTGGAGCAGAATTACCCTAGATACTTGGTAGATGAGAAGGCTGGCAAAGTCGATAGTAGTATATTGGATATACATTGTGTTGATGTGTACTTTACTAGTACTCCTAGTAGCACCAGGGTATTAGATACTGGTTCGGTTGCTAAGTGTTAGTAACTCGAAATAAAAGCAACGGAATAAACGGAGACTAGCTAAAGGTGAGCTGACGATATGTGTTGGAAGTGTTTCCAATGTTGATATGATCAAGCATCGCACGCTCCCTCTACCATCGAGTTTGGTGTTTGCGTTGAGCATAGACATGATTGGATTATGTCTATCGCAATACGGTTATTCATTTAAGGAGAATAACGGTTACTCTGTTTATTTGAATAATACCTTCAATGGTCTTGCACCTAAAATGAATGGTTTATTGAATCTCGATCGTAGTGATACAAATGTTCATGCCAAAAGATAGTAATGATAGTACCACCTACTTGTGGCACTGCCACGTAAGTCATATCGGTATAAAACGCATGAAGAAGCTCCATGTTGATGGATCTTTGGGCTCACTCATTTTTGAAAGGTTTGAGACATGCGAACCATGTCTATTGGTGTATATGCATGAAGAAACTCCATGCAAATGGACCGTTTGGACTCACTTGATTTTGAATCACTTGAGACATGCAAATCATACCACATGGGCAAGATGACTGAAAGCCTCGTTTTCAGTAAAATGGAACTAGAAAGCAACTTGTTGGAAGTAATACATTTTGATGTGTGCAGTCCAATGAGTGCTAAGGCATGTAGTGGATATCGTTATGTTCTTACTTCACAGATGATTTGAGTAGATGTTGAGTATAGTTACTTGATGAATCACGAGTCTGAATTATTGAAAGGTTCAAGTAATTTCAGGGTGAAGTTGAAAGATCGTCCTGACAAGAGGATAAAAGATCTATGATATGATCATAGAGATGAATATCTGAATTACGAGTTTGGCACAGAATTAAGACATTGTGGAAATTGTTTCACAACTAATACAGCCTGGAACACCATAGTGTGATGGTGTGTCCGAACATCATAACTGCACCCTATTTGGATATGATGCATACCATGATGTCTCTTATCGAATTACCACGATAGTTTATGGGTTAGGCATTAGAGACAACCACATTCACTTTAAATAGGGCACCACGTAATTCCGATGAGATGACACCGTATGAACTATGGTTTAGAGAAACCTAAGCTGTCATTTCTTAAAAAGTTTGGGGCTGCGACGCTTATGTGAAAAAGTTTCAGGTTGATAAGCTCGAACCCAAAGCGGATAAATGCATCTTCATAGGACACCCAAAACAGTTGGGTATACCTCCTGTCTCAGATCCGAAAGCAATAAGGGATTGTTTCTGGAATCGGGTCCTTTCTCGAGGAAAAGTTTCTCTCGAAAGAATTGAGTGGGAGGATGGTGGAGACTTGATAAGGTTATTAAACCGTCTCTTCAACTAGTGTGTGGCAGGGCACAGGAAGTTGTTCCTGTGGCACCTACACCAATTGAAGTGGAAGCTTATGATAGTGATCATGAAACTTCGGATCAAGTCACTACCAAACCTCGTGGGATGACAAGGATGCGTACTACTTCAGAGTGGTACGTAATCCTGTCTTGGAAGTCATGTTTCTAGACAGCAATGAACCTACGAGCTATGGAGAAGCGATGGTGGGCCTGGATTCCGATAAATGGCTCGAGGCCATATAATTCGAGAAAACAAAGTGTAGACTTTGGAAGAACTACTTGATGGTCGTAAGGCTGTTGAGTACAGATGGGTTTAAAAGGAAGACGGACAATGATGGTAAATGTCACCATTAAGAAAGCTCGACTTGTCGTTAAGATGTTTTCCGACAAGTTCAAGGAGTTGACTACGATGAGACTTTCTCACTCGTAGCGATGCTAAGAGTCTGTTGGAATTATATTAGCGATTACTGCATTATTTATGAAATCTTGCAGATAGGATGTCAAAACATTGTTTCCTCGACGATTTTCTTGAGGAAAGGTTGTATATGATACAACCGGAAGGTTTTTGTCAATCCTGAAAGATGCTAATAAGTATGCAAAGCTCCAGCAATCCTTCTAAGGACTGGAGTAAGCATCTCGGAGTTGGAATGTATGCTTTGATGATGATCAAAGATTTTGGGTTTATACAAAGTTTATGAGAAACTTGTATTTCCAAAGAAGTGAGTGGGAGCACTATAGAATTTCTGATAAGTATATGTTGACATATTGTTGATCAGAAATGACGTAGAATTTCTGGAAAGCATATAGGGTTATTTGGAAAGTGTTTTCAATGGAAAGCCTGGATTAAGCTACTTGAACATTGAGCATCAAGATCTATAAGGATAGATCAAAACGCTTAAAAGTACTTTCAAATGAGCACATACCTTGACATGATCTTGAAGGTGTTCAAGATGGATCAGTCAAAGAAGGAGTTCTTGCCTGAGTTGTAAGGTATGAAGTTAAGACTTAAAGCTCGACCACGGCAGAATAGAGAGAAAGGACGAAGGTCGTCCCCTATGCTTAAGACATAGGCTCTACAGTATGCTATGCTGTGTACCGCACCTGAAGTGTGCCTTGCCATGAGTCAGTCAAGGGGTACAAGTGTGATCCAAGAATGGATCACAGGACAGCGGTCAAAGTTATCCTTAGTAACTAGTGGACTAAGGAATTTTCTCGATTATGGAGGTGATAAAGAGTTCGACGTAAAGAGTTACGTCGATGCAAGCTTAACACCTATCCGGATAGCTCTGAGTAGAGATGTCGGATACGTATAATGGAGCAACAATTTAGAATAGCTCCAAGTAGAACAGTTATTTGGAATAGCTCCAAATAGAACGTGGTAGCTACATCTAGGAGATGACATAGAGATTTGTAAAGCACACACGGATCTGAAAGTTTCAGACCCGTTGACTAAAACCTCTCTCACAAGCAACATGATCAAACCCAGAACTCATTGAGTCTTAATCACATGATGATGTGAACTAGTTTAGTGACACTAGTAAACTCTTTGGATGTTTGTCACATGGCGATGTGACCTGTGAGTGTTAATCACATGGCGATGTGAACTAGATTATTGACTCTAGTGCAAGTGGGAGACTGTTGGAAATATGCCCTAGAGGCAATAATAAATTAGTTATTATTATATTTCCTTGTTCATGATAATCATTTATTATCCATGCTATAATTGTATTGATAGGAAACTCAGATACATGTGTGGATACATAGACAACACCATGTCCCTAGTAAGCCTCTAGTTGACTGGCTCATTGATCAATAGATGGTTACGGTTTCCTGACCATGTACATTGGATGTCATTGATAACGGGATCACATCATTAGGAGAATGATGTGATGGACAAGATCCAATCCTAAGCCAAGCACGAGATCATGTAGTTCGTATGCTAAAGCTTTTCTAATGTCAAGTATCATTTCCTTAGACCATGAGATTGTGCAACTCCCGGATACCGTAGGAGTGCTTTGGGTGTGCCAAACGTCACAACGTAACTGGGTGGCTATAAAGGTACACTACGGGTATCTCCGAAAGTGTCTGTTGGGTTGGCACGAATCGAGACTGGGATTTGTCACTGCGTGTGACGGAGAGGTATCTCTGGGCCCACTCGGTAGGACATCATCATAATGTGCACAATGTGATCAAGGAGTTGATCACGGGATGTTGTGTTACGGAACGAGTAAAGAGACTTTCCGGTAACGAGATTGAACAAGGTATCGGGATACCGACGATCGAATCTCGGGCAAGTATCGTACCGCTAGACAAAGGGAATTGTATACGGGATTGATTAAGTCCTTGACATCGTGGTTCATCCGATGAGATCATCGTGGAACATGTGGGAGCCAACATGGGTATCCAGATCCCGCTGTTGGTTATTGACCGGAGAACGTCTCGGTCATGTCTGCATGTCTCCCGAACCCGTAGGGTCTACACACTTAAGGTTCGATGACGCTAGGGTTATAAAGGAAGTTTGTATGTGGTTACCGAATGTTGGTCGGAGTCCCGGATGAGATCCCGGACGTCACGAGGAGTTCCGGAATGGTCCGGAGGTAAAGATTTATATATGGGGAGTCCTGTTTTGGTCACCAGAAAGGTTTTGGGGTTTATCGGTAATGTACCGGGACCACCGGAGGGGTCCGGGGGTCCACCGGGGGGGCCATGGGCCCCAGAGGCATACATGGGCCAAGTGTGAGAAGGCACCAGCCCCTAGGTGGGCTGGGGCGCCTCCCACTAAGGCCCATGCGCCTAGAAGGGGAGAGGGGGCAAACCCTAAGGGCAGATGGGCCCTAAGGCCCATACTCCCTGCGCCTCCCTCTCCTCCCCCTTGTGGCCGCCACCCATAGATGGGTTTGGGGCTGCCGCCCCTCTAGGGGTGGTAACCCTAGAGGGGGCGCACCCTCCTCCCCTTCCCCTATATATATGAGGCCTAGGGGCTGCCCAATACACGCGATCTGATCTCTGCCTCTTGGTGCAGCCCTCCCTCTCTTTCTCCTCATATCTCGCGGTGCTTGGCGAAGCCCTGCAGGATTGCCACACTCCTCCATCACCACCACGCCGTTGTGCTGCTGCTGGATGGAGTCTTCCTCAACCTCTCCCTCTCTCCTTGCTGGATCAAGGCATGGGAGACGTCACCGGGCTGTACGTGTGTTGAACGCGGAGGTGCCGTCCGTTCGGCACTAGGATCATCGGTGATTTGGATCACGACGAGTACGACTCCATCAACCCCGTTCTCTTGAACGCTTCCGCTTAGCGATCTACAAGGGTATGTAGATGCACTCTCCTTCCCCTCGTTGCTAGTCTCTCCATAGATTGATCTTGGTGACCATGTAGGAAAATTTTGAATTTCTGCTACGTTCCCCAACACCCTCCGGTGGCCATCTTCTGCTATATGGAGTCTTTCGATGGGAAAAAATCATAAGCCATCTTCTCGGACGAAACTCCGCCGCCACGAGGCGGAACCTTGGCGGAACCAATCTAGGGCTCGCGGCAGAGCTGTTCTGCCGGGGAAACTTCCCTCCCGGAGGGGGAAATCATCGCCATCGTCATCACCAACGCTCCTCTCATCGGGAGAGGGCAATCTCCATCAACATCTTCATCAGCACCATCTCATCTCAAAACCCTAGTTCATCTCTTGTATCCAATTCTTGTCTTCAAGTCCGGGATTGGTGCTAGTAGGTTGCTAGTAGTGTTAATTACTCCTTGTAGTTGATGCTAGTTGGTTTAATTGGTGGAAGATCATATGTTCAGATCCTTTATGCATATTATATACCCCTCTGATTATGAACATGAATATGCTTTGTGAGTAGTTACGTTTGTTCCTGAGGACATGGGAGAAGTCTTGCTATTAGTAGTCTTGTGAATTGGGTATTTGTTTGATATTTTGATGAGATGTATGTTGTCTCTCCTCTAGTGGTGTTATGTGAATGTCGACTACATGACACTTCACCATTATTTGGGCCTAGAGGAAGGCATTGGGAATTAATAAGTAGATGATGGGTTGCTAGAGTGACAGAAGCTTAAACCATAGTTTATGCGTTGCTTCGTAAGGGGCTGATTTGGATCCATATGTTTCATGCTATGGTTAGGTTTACCTTAATACTTTTGTTGTAGTTGTGGATGCTTGCAATAAAGGTTAATCATAAGTGGGATGCTTGTCCAAGTAAGGGCAGTACCCAAGCACCGATCCACCCACATACCAAATTATCAAAGTACCGAACGTGAATCATATGAACATGATGAAAACTAGCTTGATGATAACTCCCATGTGTCCTCGGGAGCGCTTTTCTCTATATAAGAATTTGTCCAGGCTTGTCCTTTGCTACAAAAAGGATTGGGACACCTTGCTGCACTTTATTTACTTTTGTTACTTGTTGCTCTTTACAAATTATCCTATCACAAAACTATCTGTCACATATAATTTCAGTGCTTGCAGAGAATGCCTTGCTGAAAACCGCTTATCATTTCCTTCTGCTCCTCGTTGGGTTCGCACTCTTACTTATCGAAAGGACTAGATAGATACCCTATACTTGTGGGGTCATCAAGACTCTTTTCTGGCGCCATTGCCGGGGAGTGAAACGCCTTTGGTAGGTGGAATTTGGTAAGGAAAAATTTATATAGTGTGCTGAAATTTACTGTCACTTGTTACTATGGAAAGTAATCCTCTGAGGGGCTTGTTCGGGGTATCTTCACCCCGACCAGTAGAACAAAGAGTTGCTCCTCAACCTATTGAACCTACTGAAAATGAAGATGTCTACTTTGAGATTCCTTCGGGTATGATAGAAAAACTGCTAGCTAATCCTTTTACAGGAGATGGAACAATGCATCCTGATGAGCACCTAATATATGTGGATGAAGTTTGTGGATTATTTAAGCTTGTAGGTGTGCCTGATGATGTTATTAAGAAGAAGGTCTTCCCTTTATCTTTTAAGGGAGGTGCATTGACATGGTATAGGTTATGTGATGATATGGGATCATGGAACTACAAACGATTGAAATTGGAATTTCATTAGAAGTTTTATCCTATGCATCTTGTTCATCGTGATCGCAATTATATATATAATTTTTGGCCTCGCGAAGGAGAAAGCATCGCTCAAGCTTGGGGGAGGCTTAAATCAATGTTATGTTCATGCCCCAATCATGAGCTCTCAAGAGAAATAATTATTCAGAATTTATATGCTCGGCTTTCTAATAATAATCGCACCATGCTCGATACTTCTTATGCTGGCTGTTTTATGATGAAGACTATTGAATTCAAATGGGATTTATTGGAAAGAATTAAACACAACTCTGAAGATTGGGACCTCGATGAAGGTAAGAAGTAAGGTATGACACCTAAGTTTGATTGTGTTAAATCTTTTATGGACACCGATGTTTTCCGTAAATTTAGCACTAAATATGGACTTGACTATGAAATAGTAGCTTCTTTCTGTGAATCTTTTGCTACTCATGTTGATCTCCCTAGGGAGCATTGGTTTAAATATCATCCTCCCATAGAAGTAAAAGTAGATGCACCTATTAAAGTTGAAGAAAAGGCTATCACTTATAATGATCCTATTGTTCCTACTGCTTATGTTGAGAAACCACCTTTTCCTGTTAGGATAAAAGATCATGCTAAAGCTTCAACTGTGGTTCGTAAAAGCAATATTAGAACCTATACACCTCCTGAACAAGTTAAAGTTGAACCTAATATTGCTACTGTTAAGGATCTCTTCGCTGATAATATTGATGGGCATGTTATTTATTTCTGTGATGAAACTACTAGAATTGCTAAACCTTGTGCTAAAGACAAACATAGACCTGTGGTAGGCATGCCTGTTATTTCTGTTAAAATAGGAGATCATTGTTATCATGGCTTGTGTGATATGGGTGCTAGTGCTAGTGCAATACCTATTGACTTATACAAAGAAATTATGCATGATATTGCACCTGCCGAGTTAGAAGATATTGATGTCACAATTAGACTTGCCAATAGAGATACTATTTCACCAATTGGGATTGTTAGAGATGTTGAAGTCTTGTGTGGGAAAACTAAATATCCTGCTGATTTTCTTGTTCTTGGTTCCCCACAAGATAGCTTTTGTCCCATTATATTTGGTAGACCCTTCTTGAACACAGTTAATGCTAAGATACATTGCGAAAAGGATGTTGTTACTATTGGTTTAGGTGATATGTCTCATGAGTTTAATTTCTCTAAATTTCATAGACAACACCGTGAAGAAGAATTGCCTAGTAAAGATGAAATTATTGGTCTTGCTTCTATTGTCGTGCCTCCTAGTGATCATTTAGAACAATATTTGCTAGACCATGAAAATGATATGTTTATGAATGAAAGAAGGGAAATAGATGAAGTATTCTTTAAACAGGAACCCATCCTGAAACACAATTTGCCTGTCGAAATCCTAGGGGATCCTCCTCCACCCAAGGGTGTTCCCGTGTTTGAGCTCAAACCGTTACCTGATACTCTTAAATATGCTTATCTTGATGAGAAAAAGATATATCCTGTTATTATTAGTGCTAACCTTTCAGAGCATGAAGAAGGGAGATTATTGAAAATTCTGAAGAAGCACCGTGCAGCTATTGGATATACTCTTGATGATCTAAAGGGCATTAGTCCCACACTATGTCAACCAGTTCGTGATCACCAACGATGCCAAACCAGTTCGTGATCACCAACGACGGCTGAATCCTAAAATGAAAGAAGTGGTAAGAAAGGAAATACCAAAGCTCCTTGAGGCAGGTATAATTTATCCCGTTGCTGATAGTCAGTGGGTAAGTCCTGTCCATTGTGTCCCTAAAAAGGGAGGTATTACTGTCGTTCCAAATGATAAAGATGAATTCATTCCTCAAAGAATTATTACAGGTTATAGGATGGTAATTGATTTCCGCAAATTAAATAAGGCTAATAAAAAGGATCATTACCCCTTACCTTTTATTGATCAAGTGCTAGAAAGATTATCCAAACATACACATTTTTGCTTTCTAGATGGTTATTCTGGTTTCTCTCAAATACCTGTGTCAGCTGCTGATCAATCTAAGACTACTTTTACTTGCCCGTTTGGTACTTTTTCTTATAGATGTATGCCTTTTGGTTTATGTAATGCACCTTCTACCTTCCAAAGATGCATGATGGCTATATTCTCTGACTTTTGTGAAAAGATTTGTGAGGTTTTCATGGACGATTTCTCCATCTATGGATCCTCTTTTGATGATTGCTTAAGCAACCTTCATCGAGTTTTGCACAGATGTGAAGAAACTAAGCTTGTCTTGAATTGGGAGAAGTGCCACTTTATGGTTAATGAAGGTATTGTCTTGAGGCATAAAGTTTCTGAAAGAGGCATTGAAGTTGATAAAGCTAAGGTTGATGCTATTGAAAAGATGCCATATCCCAAGGACATCAAAGGTATAAGAAGTTTCCTTGGTCATGCCAGTTTTTTATAGGAGGTTCATTAAGGACTTCTCAAAAATTTCTCGGCCTCTGACTAATTTACTACAAAAAGATATACCATTTGTTTTTCATGATGATTGCGTAGAAGCATTTGAAATACTTAAGAAAGCATTGATCTCTGCACCTATTGTTCAGCCACCTGACTGGAATTTACCTGTTGAAATTATGTGTGATGCTAGTGGTTATGTTGTAGGTGCTGTTCTAGGGCAAAGAGTTGATAAGAAATTAAATGTTATTCAATACGCTAGTAAAACTATAGACAATGCCGGCGCCGCGCGCTGCCGCTGGTTGCTCCGCCGCCACGCCCGCATGCCGTGCGCCGCCACCGCCCCCTGGTCGCGCCGGAGCTCGCCGCCGCCCTGTCGCGCCGCCCCGCCGCCCAACTACCACCGCCCGGCGTTGCTGCTCGCCGGAGCGCCGCCGACTACCGCCCTCGCCGCAGATCCGGTCGGGCCAGACCGGATCCGGCCGCCCCGGACCTCCCCGGCCACCTCCCGCGCCTCCACCGGCCTCTTTTCATCGGAGCTCCTCGTCGCCGGATCTGGGGAAGATGGACCAGATCCACCAAGCCCCCGAACCAAACACATCCCCACCGCCCAACTACCTCCGCCCGGCATTGCTGCTCGCCAGAGCGCCGCCGACTGCCGCCCTCACCGCAGATCCGGTCGGGCCGGACCGTATCCGGCCACCCCGGACCTCCCTGGCCACCTCCTGCGCCTCCACCGGTCTCTTTTCATCGGAGCTCCTCGTTGCCGAATCCGGGGAAGATGGACCAGATCCACCAAGTCCCCGAACCAAACGCCTCCCCGCCGTCCCGGAACGTCCCTGTCCCGTTGACTTTTCGGAGGGTAAAATTCCACTAAGTCCTTGAACTCCCTAATATTTTCATGCCTCCTTCATCATGCCACATCTTGTTGCTCGGTGCTCTGAATCGTGCATACGATATGTCAAATTGTTCGTCTCGTTGAGATCTTCATGTTAGAAGTATTTACATGCATGTTACTGTCTATCATCATGCCATTTTCATTTATGCAAGAGTGGTATAAAATGTTAACTACTGGTACTTATCAAATCATGGTGTTTTGTCATTTTTGTGGCATTTGACGTGTGCATTATATGAACATGAGGCCTACATGTGTTTTGAACTACAACGTGCCATCTTTACAGAGGTGCAAATCTTGTATTTTTGTGATCTATGTGGTGACTAGCACAAGCATGCAAACTAGGCTCCGTGATGTTGCTGTTTTTAGGGACTTAGGATTTTGCTAAGTCTTTTTCCAGCTGTTATTTTGATGCCATGTAAACTTGATGCTACATTGAGATCCATGCTTAGTTTGAGATACTTCATTAAGGATGTTTTGATCATGTAGTTATGCATTATCCATTCATGCCCCTGGTTGCAATTATGGAGTGATCAAGCATGTCTTTTTCTTGCCCTACGTTTGCTATAAAATGTTCCTGGAAGATTGTTAACATGTTAAGCAATATTGCAATGGTTGTTGCTAGTCATCCATGCATCCTATTAACCTGCTCTTTCCATGGTTAGCTTCATGAACATGTCATCTTGCCATTGGTACTTATGTTGTAATGCAATCCTTTGTGGTGAGTTGCATGAGGTCGCAAAGTTGATACCATAATTCTGTTTATGCCATGCTCTGTTTTTCACCAAGTCTAAATCTGTTGATAAAACTTGCTATGTTTACATGGGTGCCATCATATCTTCTATGCCTTTTTGGCTCATGTTTAGTAAGGGACTTTTGTTCTATGCATTTAGTAGAATCAAGCCATTCCTTTGTTTGCTATGAGGTGTTCCTGTAGCATGTTGTTTGCTTGCTCTAAACATTGCTTCCTGATGAGGTGAAGCTGATATCTTTTGCACATTTGCCATGCTTGTTTGAACCTGTTCTAGTGTGATTTAGCCGTAGATCAGTGTTCATGTTTTGTCAAGAATCTCTTGTACATCACTTCCATATGCTTTGTTGCTATGTAGAGTTAAGTAGCTTAGTTTCGTGTTGCATTCTAGGTGGCATCATGCTGTTAATCGCAGATTTGCGTCATTCTTGTTTTGCTTGTCATTTGCAAATCGTGCATTATGTTTCCGGTGATCTTTATATCGATTTCAACCGAAATCATCTCATATTTCCAGCGGCACACTTGGTATGCCAAGTTAATGCCTTGATCACTATTTCCATTCCGGAGCATGCATATGCATTGCATATCATATCTCGCATATCATGCCATGTATTGCATCATGTTGCTTGTGCATTGCACCGTGATTGATTGTTGTTCCATTGCTGGTGTTCTTGCCCTGGGTAGAGCTGGGAGACGAGAACATGACCGAGGAACCTGTTGTGTACGCTAACGAGGATCAAGCTTTCGATGACTCTCAGAACTTTGCAGGCAAGGTGACCATACCCTCGAAATCACTTCTATCTTTGCTTGCTAGTTGTTCGTTCTATCGCTATGCCGCGCTACCTACCACTTGCTATATCAACCCTCCCATGTTGCCATGTTAAGCCTCTAACCCACATTCCTAGTAAGTCGTTGTTTGGCTATGTTACCGCTTTTGCTCAGCCCCTCTTATAGCGTTGCTAATTGTAGGTGAAGTTGAAGTTTGTTCCATGTTGGAACATTGATATGTTGGGATATCACAATATCTCTTAATTAATTTAATGCATCTATATACTTGGTAAAGGGTGGAAGGCTCGGCCTTTTGCCTAGTGTTTTGTTCCACTCTTGCCGCCCTAGTTTCCATCATACCGGTGTTATTTTCCTTGATTTTGCGTTCCTTACGCGGTTGGGTGTTATGGGAAGCCCTTGACAGTTCACTTTGAATAAAACTCCTCCAGCAAGGCCCAACCTTGGTTTTAACATTTTTCACCTAAGCCTTTTCCCTTGGGTTTTCGCGAGCCCGAGGGTCAACTTTATTTTTAAATCCCCGGGCCAGTGCTCCTCTGAGTGTTGGTCCAAACTGGGCGATCTCCGGCGCCCCCTGGGCAACCAGGGTCTATGCCAACCCGACGTCTAGCCCATCCGGTGTGCCCTGAGAAAGAGATACGTGCGACTCCTATCGGGATTTGTCGGCACATCGGGCGGCTTTGCTGGTCTTGTTTTACCATTGTCGAAATGTCTTGTAACCGGGATTCCGAATCTGATCGGGTCTTTCCGGGAGAAGGAATATCCTTCGTTGACCGTGAGAGCTTGTGATGGGCTAAGTTGGGACACCCCTGCAGGGTATAAAGTTTCGAGAGCCGTGCCCGCGGTTATGTGGAAGATGGGAATTTGTTAATATCCGGTTGTAGAGAACTTGACACTTAACTTGATGAAAATGAATCAACCGCGTGTGTAGCCGTGATGGTCTCTTTTCGGCGGAGTCCGGGAAGTGAACACGGTCTTGTGTTATGCTTGAACGTAAGTAGTTTCAGGATCACTTCTAGCTTCTCGACTGTTGCGTTACTTCTCTTCTCGCTCTTATTTGCGTAGGTTAGCCACCATATATGCTTAGTGCTTGCTGCAGCTCCACCTCACTACCCTTCCCTACTCATAAGCTTATATAGTCTTGATCTCGCGGGTGTGAGATTGCTGAGTCCTCGTGACTCACAGATACTTCCAAACAGTTGCAGGTGCCAATGATACCAGTGCGGGTGACGCAACCGAGCTCAAGTGGGAGCTCGATGAAGATCTTAGTCATCGTTTTGTGTCTTTTCCGGATGATCAGTAGTGGAGCCCAGTTGGGACGATCGGGGATCTAGTATTTGGGGTTGTCTTCCTTTATTTTGGACGTAGTCGGTCTTTGAGAGTATTTGAATAATGTATGAATTATTTATGTATTGTGTGAAGTGGCGATCGTAAGCCAACTCTTTATCCATTTCTATTCAGTACATGGGATTGTGTGAAGATTACCCCTTTTGCGACAAAACTACAATGCGGCTATGCCTCTAAGTAGTGCCCCGACGCGTGGGAGATATAGCCGCATTGTGGGTGTTACATGAACACGGCATGAACTGGCTTGGACAGTGGCGCCGGCTCCTGGTCGGAAGCTACATCCATCGTATGATTGTCGTCCCTCAGCTCGACGAGCTCGCTGGCGAGCCAGCATGTCTGGCTTCTGGACCGACCCGCTGCCAAGCACGATTCTGACTGCCCTAGCCCACCGATACGGCCTCCCTCGCCCGCACGCGATTTCTGCCTGAAACGGTCAGCGCCGCCCGCCCCGCTTCCAAGTGCAGACAATTGCTCCGCCTTCAAACGACACAAGTGTCGTCCGTCCGTCTGCCGCCCACATTAATGATAGGCGGTTGCTGAGGTGGCTACTCCAACGCCACACGTCCATCCCTCTGTCGCCCACCATTTCTATGTAAACTGTTGTGCCAGCCATAGCCGCAGTCATCCGCCTCCATTCCCTTTCTCCTGTCGACACCACTACTACCCACCATTGCTCCTCGCGCTCCAGTGCTCTTCGGGACGGGCGAACGACGGACCAAGCCGGAAGGCAGCCGGAGGATGACGAGGCCCCAATGGAGAACATGGTAGTCGACGATCCGGCGCCAACCCCCTCCTCCACGCCATTCTCACTGGTGCATTGCACCATGACCATTGGCGAGGCATGTGCCCAATACATGGACACCATGAAGCAGAAGCGTGAGGAGCAGTTCCGGGAGGCGCAGGCCGACGCCGCCTACAACCACCATCTCCTCCAGGAGCACCTGCAGGTGTAGGAGAGGATCGTCGCGGAGCGTGCGGAGCAGGAGGCGTTGCTCGACTCCTACCGCTCCGCCCGGGAGGGCCGCCTCGAGCGCTGGAGGTACCGCATGCGGGTGGCGGAGGTTGTGGCCGCCTACAAAGAGGGCGATGAAGTGGGCGAGGTGCTGTTTCACGAGGACGAGGACGAGGCAAAGGACAATGCCATCTCCGATGAGTCCCCGCTCTGCTGGCGTCGATGAGGCCCTGCTCCGCCAAGGCCCGCGGCACCAACAATGAGGCAGAGGACACCGTCGGCTCCGCCGATGCCTCGCCCCGCTGGCATGGCGGTGAAGGATTTCGCCGGCTTAGGCGAGGCCCTTCTCCGCCGAGGACCCGCCACGCCAATAACGAGGCAGGGGACATCGCCGGCTCCGCCGAGGCGCCGCCCTGCCGGCACCTAGGCGGAGGACCTCGCCGGCTTCGGCGAGGCCCTAGTCCGCCGAGGCCCGGCCCTGCCAACAACGAGGCACAGGACATAGTCGGCTTAGCCGAGGCCCCACCCTACCGGCAACGAGGGGGGATTTCCCCTGCTCCGCTGAGGCGCTGCCCCGCCGGCAATGAGACGGAAGAAATTGCCGGCTCCGTCGAGGCCCCGCCCCTCTGCCAACGAGGCCGCGCCACTTAAAAAACGAGGAAGAGTAGAACAGGGTAGGTCACCGCCGCTCGGGTCCAAGTAAGGCCACCGCTGCTACCCTCTAGTTGAAGACAAGCTAGGCGGGTTGACCATTGACGGCCGATTAGCTTCTTGGCGGTGATGTGGAGGCACAGAGCTATGTTAGAGAAGGACACTGCTTCAGTTACTTAACTGCTTGTGCAGTTGGGTCACTGACACGTGGGCCCAACAAGCATCTGGTCCACATGTCAGTTACGCAACTGCACCTGCAGTTAAGTAACTGAAGCTCGGTCCGCTGAAGAAGAAGCTTCTGTTTGGCTTAGCCGGACACAAGTGGGTAGCTTCGGTTAATTAATTATACCTTCAGCGCACCCCTTTTTATTTCAAGAATGTATGAAATGTAATGAAATCCAACATGTTTATATGAAATCCGACCGTGTATGAATGAATTTAGTTCGATTAGTTTGAATTCTTGTATCACTAGCATTGGATGAACATGCAACACAATATGTACTAGAATTATTCCCAGGGTGATCACCTCATTTGCAGCAGTTTCACATGTACTCCCTCCGGTCCTTTTAATCTGCCTACAAGTTTTGTCTGCAGTCCAAGTATCTCCACTTTGACCTATCTTATAGAAAAAAGTATGAACTTTCACAATGTAAAATCAATTGACTTGAAAGAAATCTAATATGTGAAGTAAAAAGGAATATAGGGAGTACAAAGAGTTTGAGTAGCTTTTTAGCATTCCTGTACATTGCAATTAAATACACAGGCCTGGCAATTCATAGAGAACATTCAAAACAATCGATGATTATCCATCTCAGCGATTCACATGTCAGAGCCAATATTTACTTCAGAACTAACGAATAAATAAAAATCGATCGATGCTGAGCGTCCCATTCAAAAATATCAAATGCATGTCTTCTTGCTAACATCAATGAGAAAAATTTGACAAGGTTGTCCCATTCCAAAATGTCAAATGTGTGTTGTTTTGCGCACATCAATGAGCAAACTTTGACAAGGTTTTCCCATTCCAAAATATCAAATTCCTGTGATTGTGGAATGGGCAGGGTTTGCCATCAGTTCAGACATTGACATGGCACCTCGTGCTAAATAAACCAGCTAATCTTTTTGTGCAGTTCCACCAAAATCAAGAAAATTCGCACGTAGCTTGTATGATTTCACCTTTATATGTTGCAATGCCTTGAACATATCGACACCTCCTTTCTTGTGGTGGAAATGAATGATTCGATGTATTCATGAACATTTTGTGCAGTTCCCATTGAAATCAAGCTGAGCACCCCTGTTTGCACAAATACAAAAAAAGTGATTAGTATAAAGCAAACTATACTATGAATTGACAGTTTAAACAGGCACCTACATGGTCCATATAGAGCACACTTTTTAAAAAGTGGAATTCACCGGAAATAATCCTAGAACAACATTGTACTTGCACATCACAGCAAAAAAGATGGAGATCTGTTAGTCCTTCTGAGCTGAAGTTAGTTTGGTCTTGTGCGGAGTAATGTAACCATCCTTGAACTGCTCCTTCTGATGAGAAGATAGACAGAGATTCTTCATCCTGGCATAATCGGAACTAGTCACTTCACGCACTCCATATTCTTCTTCAGAGGAGGATGATCCTATTGTGCAAAGACAAGAGTACAACTAAATGCTAGCGTCCCTATTTGCTCGAAAAAAAGGAAAGGAAATATTTAAAATAGCAAAGATGAAGCACTTCTCAAGGACATTACCACTTTCTCATGATAGTATCTAAACAGTGGCACAACACCAATAGAGATGACAAAGCTCAATCATATGGATGAAATCTGTGGGCGAGTACCAACCTTTGTCTGGAGGCTTATTGTGTAGAGCATATAGATCAAGCACTTCTCCGAAACCATCTTTTGTTATCTACTGTGGTTGCCATGCTTACAATATACTCCTCGATTAGTTTAATGTTTCCAACATCTTGTTGTGCAGTTCCACTAAAATATATGGTATCTTCAAAGAAGATCCCTGTTTGCACAAGTAGAGATAATTACATTATGAGTGGCATCAAATCAGTGGCAAAACAATTGCTCGTTCCAGCCATAGCAATGAATTAAGATGCAAAACTATATCATTACTTGTGTCATCACAGTTCCAGTGCTTCATTGTAGCACCGGGAGTTGATTTTTGTTTTTCTTCTACTTGTTCTTCCCCTTCATCCCTTGGTTCAATAACAGACAAGCTTCACCTTCAATGTAAGATTTGGCATGTAAATTAGGGAGCACAAGTATAGTACTAAACAACGACATTAATTTTCTAATGAAAGTGGAAAAATACATGCCAACATTTGTGAAATATCTGTATCTTACCTCAATGGGATATTACGATGCACATATAGATTGGAAGTGTTGTCTCCATTTGTGCAGTTCACTAAAATCAAGCAACATTACCATACAAGTAGCACACATATGAAAGCACACTGCACAATCATGTGAAAGAAGGCTAATACTGACCTCTCATGACGCGGAATTCAAAAAACTCGCAAGAAGAATATCTGAACCCAATTTGCCAACACGGATAGGAAGTAAGATCTCCTCTTCTGCAGTTCCACTAAGATCAAGCAATCAAGCAACGTTGTCGGTGTGACATTTTGGTTGAACAGCACAAAACACTCTTAAAACATAAGTGTTTTGTGCAGTGCAACAAAAGGTCACAATAGCAACAAGGTGAAGTAGATAACCCTGTTTACACGGCGGTGCAAAGGAAACAACTAGTGGTCAATAACGATGGATGACACAGAAACCAACAAAAAGAAGCATCTAACTTATCTAAATGGGAAATAAAGCAAGACAGTAGCATTTCTCAAATGGTGGCATTGATTCGTATTAACAGAGAGATTATACTAACAATAAAATTCGTTAAACATGTAATTTTCTTTTAACTGTGGCATTGCATCAATTTTCCAGCGGCATTATTAGAGGGTGTTTGTTTAGAGGGACTTTTTCGTGTAGGACTAAAAAAGTCCCTTTCAGTCCCATCTAAACCAAACAGGAGGGACCTTTAGGGACTAAAAGTGGGCATTTGGGACTAAAGAAACAAGACCCCGAGGGAGAGTCTTTTTGGGACTTTTTCCAACAGTTGCCCCTGCCCCGCATCGCACCATATCTCTATTTGTTCATTACTAGGGGTAACATGGTCTTTTAGCATGTCATTCAATAACCTCTAGTCTGTGTTTAGTCCCTGGAACCAAGCAAGTACGGACTAGGGACTTTTTAGTTCGGACTATAAAAGGTCCTAGGACTTTTTAACCAAACAGAGCCTTAGATTAACATCAGCTAAAGAGTTGCACGGGACAGTGGACGCACCAGCACCATGTGCATCTACCGATGTATGAAGGGGTGATGCATAGTCTGTTGCAACAAAGAACAAACAACCAAGGAGCATATTTGTTTGGTCCCAGTGTTGTTATCTTTATACACCTTTCCCTATGTGAGCGCAGCAAATCTAGTCCTATTCAAACTCTATAGCCTTGTCCCCAAAAACAAAAAGATTTGTTCGTTACTGATGTGCGTACTGCTTTTGTCATTGTTTTCCCTTTTCGACCAACGTAGGTGCTGGATAGCCAGTCTGTACTAGTACTTCCCCCCTTCCTTTCCTCTTTGAACCACGTCCTAGATTCATGCGATACAACTTTCCCCACTACTTTCCCCCCTTTCCTCTTTGAACCACGTCCTAGATTCATATGATACAACTTGCACCACAACTTTCCCCCCTTCCTTTCATTTTTGAACCACGTCCTAGATTCATGCTACAACTTTCCCCACTACTTTCCCCTATTCCTTTCCTCTTTGAACCATGTCCTATATTCATGCTATACAACTTTCCCCACTACTTTCCTGTTTGATCCAACACCTAGATTCGAGTGCAGAAGCGAAAAAAGCCCACATGCAGCTAGAGCAATGCATGTGGAATAAGTAAATTATACCTTAAGGTTCTTGGGGTGTGGTTCGGTGGGCGACCGGAGGCCGTTCTGCCCACACTATAAAAGGTGGCGAGGAAGAAGGGGTCGGAGGCCCTCTCGCGCCGCCGTTGGGTGAAAGAGAACAGCTGTGCCAGTAGTGGATTCCTTCCCTCACCGTCAGCGACAGCGTTAATCCTACTTCCCTTCCAGGTGGATGGATCCTGCAGGCTCTTTGACCAGCAGTGAGGGGAGAGAGAGAGAGAGATGCCAACGAAGTCTTGTTTAGATCTGGAGAGGGTGAGAGAGTGTGAAGAGAGCAACTACAAGCGCTGAGGCTCCAGCATGAAGGAGAGAGTGTGAAGAGTGCAAACCCTAGAAAACAAGCACCGAGGCTGCAACGTATATAGATGGAGCGGTTTTCTTTTTCTATCCATAAAAAGTGTTTTAAATTGTGCATGAAATGGAACTCTTTATTTAACGTAGTGAAGAAAAATATTAGGGGCAATGCTAATACGTGAAGAAAATTTAACTCTCGAAGGAGTCAACTCACAATTAACAGTGCATGCCTCCCGGTCGCGCTTACTAACGTTCATGTGTGGTACAGGACCCTCCGATGTGAACAACAACTGAACCACACACGGTCAAAATATCGGAAAGGTGGGCTGCACCATCCTCCAATTTTAAATATTTTGGGCACTTTTATTTGGCCTAAGTCAGCGTGCCACCGTATGTACTAAGGGTTACAGCGGGTGCTAAGAAACTAGGGCGTGTTGAGAATAATTGCTAAGTTCTGTTTGGTCACTATACTCAAGAATACGGGCACTATATACGTGATGAGGTGATTGTACAGTCACTGCGAGATCGCATAGCTCCTTATCCATCCACTTTGACCAGTCAAAGAATCCTCCTGGCACCGCCCCAGATCACTTTCTGTCTCTGTCATGCGGGGCCTACCTGTCATTGGGTGCAAGAAAGAAGTCGAACAAAAACATAATTATGCTCAAGTGCGGTTATCGAACCCGAGACCTCAGGTTTGATGAGCGAACAGGCTAATCAGCTACACCACCATTACGTTATGATTAACGAGAGGAAAATAACCTTTTATAAATTCCTACATTCGTGTGACAAGCATGCCATGTTTTTTGCATGGGAGTCATTGGGATTTAAATCATAATCGTGTCATGTGGCTTTGGTGGTAAGGTCTTTTGGGATTTAAAGCAGTGTTGGTAGTATAGAAATAATACAGCCTTAGTCACCTTACCTCTCTCCACGTAGTATGTTGGGTCCCACCAGTCAAAGGGTGAAACAAACCAATTAATAAGAAAAATATAAAAGGGCTAGTGGTGTATCTTACCTAACACATCTCGCTACTGCTCGTGAACACTGTCCAATTGATCCCTCTGTTCGATCACGTACTATTTTAAGTGAATCCTTATTATAACATGGACACAATACGCATGCGTGCACTCACACACTAGCCGCAGCGGGCAGACATAAACTAGTTAGCACACAACACACACACACACACCGGCGACTGGCGACGAAGTTGAGGCCGCAGGGTTGTACTTCGGCAGCTGGACGACAATCGTGTGCACAAGGCAAGTAGAGCGACCTAGTGTGGGTGTCATCATAATCATCATTGATGGCCATGCCATCTCACGCAGATGGAGTTCATATACATTGTGCCACAAGCAGCGAGAGCTCGGACTTCGCGTAGTGGTAGAGCAACGGGTCGACGACCTCAAGTGGCAGGGTCAACAACGGGAACGGTGGACAACAGGCGAGGTACTGCATGAACTTGCAATAGAGGCCAGCGTGCGACTTGAGTCCGTGCTAGTGCGTGTGCATGCACTGCAAGCTGTGCGCTGCATGTGTGTGCTGCTGCTGAAGGTAGAAAACTATATTTGCCACTAGTTAATCACAATTGGATGTTTGTGTGGCCAAAATGGATGAATACAGAGCTATACGATCTCGTAGTAACCGTATAATCACCTCATCACGTATATAGTGACTGTATCGACCGTATTCTTGAGTACAGTGACCAAAGTGAACTTATACGATAAGTTCAGTGACCAACAGTGCATTTTACTCTTTTAATTATTTAGTTTGTACACTTTGCTCTCTTCCAATAATTTTGGGCACTTGTATTCGACCTAAGTCAGTGTACCACCATATCTCGTACTACTCCCTCCGTCTACGTGTAAGTCACGTTAGAAGGTGCAGCAGGACCAAGGTGCAAGCAGATTGGAGGAGGAGAAACTTGGCTGGTCCTTCCTCCAATCAAAGCCCTGATTTCAGTCTCTAAATGCAACAATTAATCAAAACAACTAAGAGACCACGTATTAACTCGCATGTAAGCCGACTTTGATTTCTTGACTGATCAACGCGTAGTTGTGCTCCATGAATTGGGTTTCCGGGGGAGATAACAAGGCAGAGTAAGTTGCGTTTGGTTACATTCCTTAGGCTGGTCATAGTGGGCATGTTACTAGTCTACGTTACTACCTTCATATTGGGTAGTAACATATGGATGGTAACATGCAAATCTTCATTAGTTGAGATATAGACTCAATTTACCTCGAGGTGTGTTATGTTACAGTAACATATTATGTTACCACAAGCATCTCTTTCCTCATTAACTCCATGCCACATAAGCATGTTTTTCTTGGGATGTGCTATGTTACTAGTACCAAAGTTAATCCCACTATGGCTAGCCCAGCTAGCCAGCTTTCGCTTTGCCAACCTTGCCTGGTCAAACGGTTTAGTTATTTTTCTTACCAGCCTTGCCCCGTGAAAATCGTTGTCATGAGTGGGTCGCTGATTATTCTGTGTGCGAAGTTTGCCGTCGGAAGCGAGCCGATCTGGCTCTCCTGAGCTAGCAAGGTTTTTCTAGCCCACCCAAGCTAGCTGGCCCACAGAAGCTAACATATTTTAACAATTCCAAACGCCTAACCTTGCCCGACTAGGCTATAAACTGTTCTTGCTAAGGATCCAAATGCTCCTTAAGTAACAACGCTCGCTAGCAACGAGTCCAGGAGGCGATTGAGATGCAAATTTACTGGACGACGCCTAAACGTTTTCGGAATATCTGATTTCCGTAGGATGACTTAACACCTAGACGGAGGGAGTACTACTCCTCAGTCCAGGTTTGATGGAATATTCATCACCTCTTCTATTCTTGTACGCACTCGCAGGATATTCCTATTCTATGAACCTGTGTGTGCATGTGCGTGTGCACGTGTGTCTTTGTTTTACAACATGTGTGTGTTAGAGAGAGCGGCACATCGACATACTCCTACAAAGAGATGGCGTGTAGTGTACGATTTAGCCACGAGAGTCGGTGCATCCTCTCATTTCTAGGCGTACGGTCGGGACAGGCGGACAGCTGCCACGCCCGCTCCAGACCAGCCTGGCCCACCCAAAGCCCCTCCATCGCCCACGCGCACTTCCCGCCCGAAACGGTCAGCGCCACTCCAAAGAATCGGCGCCGCATTCATGCCCGGGCAGAGCGGATGGGACCTCTCGCTGGCGTCTGCGTTGAAGGGAGAATCAGATTCATGAGTGATGGTTGCTTCGTCCGTCCAACTTACTATTGGGTCTATGTGATTTGACAGCTCATCGGTCATTATTACTGAGGTGGTACGACTACTGGATGTCCCTCGCTTTCGGCGAAAGGAGGTAATACTAGATTACCATTTTCTCCATTCTTACAGCGGAGGAGTGCGAAAGTAGTGAAAACACGCAGGCTCAGTGATTATATGGCCCACCTCACACTATCATCATATTTTCTAGACACCTAACTCTTTACATAGTACTAGTATAGTATGTACTGTAATTTCTGAGTGAGATAAATTTGTACAATTCTACGAAGTTCCAGCTTCTATTTCAAGTATCTTGCGTCCAAGGTTGCCCGTTGCAACATTTCATCAAATACAAAGGAGACTAACATGCATGCTATTGCATCTCAATGATTGACAAATCATAGCCAATATGTACTCCCTCCATTCCAAAATAAGTGGCTCAACTTTATGCAAACTTTAGTACAAAGTTGTACTACTACTAAAGTTGACACTTATTTTGGAACAGAGACAACTAAAGAAAAAAATGATCCATGCAGTCCTTAGCCCAGCAACCGTAAACCTTAACCAGGCTTTCATTTTCTGGCAACGTTGGAGCTTCCGAAGAAATGAAGTTTTCAACCCTTTAACCATCGATCATTTTGTGCAGTTTCACCCAAATCGAGATGAGCATCCCTCTGGCAAAGAAATTGAAGAAGCGTGATTAGAATAAGATTACTGGGACTAGTTGATGAGACATAAACTCATCACAAATACAGTACGTAGAAGCCAGTAGAGGTATGTGTGGCGAAAAGAAGTAGAGAAATATCCACATGGAGTGATGTGGGCAGCTGGAGCAGTGGTGCAAGCCGGCTGTAAAGGAAGTTGTACCTGAGGGATGTCGGGACGTAGCTCAACCTAGAGGAGGGCGGCGGGAGGCAGCAACTGCCCACGTCGCGGTAGTGAGCAAGGGACGAAGGCAAAGTCACCGGCTTTGTGAGAGAGAACGGCGGGGACCCCTGATCAGGACGTGCCGACAGTAGGTTTTCGCTGTTGGCGATGGTGACCGCATCTACACTAAGCATCCCACCCTTTCCCCCGGCAGACGTGATCCGCTCGGATGTTAGAGATGTGGCCACAGTCATTTTGTGCGAGAGAGTGTGAAGAGAGCAACCCCAGCAAGCAACCGTGTAGGCTCGTCCTGGCTATGTATATAGTGGAGCAGTTTCCTTTTCTCTCCATATGAACCTATTTATATTGCGTACGTGCCACTGAAGAAAAAAACTTTATTTATAAATGATGTGACACCGTTCATGCGTGGTTCCCGACCCTCCATTATTTATAAGTGAGTAACTACTACTAGACGCGTCAAATTATCATGTGGGCTGCACATCTTATAGAAATGAGCTACACCGTGTCACGTGTGTGGTTGGGGAAGACGCTAAAGACGCAAAATGTGCTACTACTAGTACACTACGTGCGTGGGTGCGTGCACCTCTTCTCTTCGAGCATGGTTACTAAAAGTATAGCCCATTACTGTACTTCCACACGGTTATTATATATGGGCAAAGAGTATAGGCAGTAATAATGACTAATAAGCCGTGAAATCACAAGGCCCACCTTTCTCTATGTTTGACCAAGGAAGCAGCCATCATTTCACTCTTTGTTGAATATCCATCCGCTGCTACCTCCGCGAATAAATTAAAATCCGCTTCTACCTCCGTAGCATGGTTAATAATATTGCCATGTTAATCACGACGTAGAAATATCATTCACTAATACAATAGGGCTGGATCTAAGTCTGGTGATTTTTTTACTTTGTCTCTTTCTCTTTTTGTCTCATTTACTCATTTTACATAGGAGCACGTGTAGAGGATTGCTATTCCTTTCGATGGGACTTCTTCATGGGGTTTAAGACTAAGCAGATCCGAATTATGCCAGCTGCCCACCACTGTGAATCGTGCCATCTATGATAGGGAGTAGTCGCATTGCAACAAAGAGGTCCACTAGGTCTAGCACGTCCTTTAAGAAGAGAATGTCACGCAAAACATACATCTTGTTGCCTCGTACAGTATGTACCACTGGTACGTACTACTAGTACTACTACTCGTTCTCCTATAAACCTTGCGCTTGGCATCTCCAAAATATTAACCTTGTGATTGGCTCTTCGCCTCTTCGGGAAGTCGAGCAATAACGGTACTGCAGTATACATCATTCTGGTTATATGAGACCTAATGAATTACTGAATGTCCACCACATGGGCGAGGGTCGAAGGGCGAGGGAGGGTGCGTACTATTACGTCCATTTCAATATGGACTACATACGGAGCAAAATGAGTGAATCTACACTCTAAAATACGTCTATATACATCAATGCTTGGAGTATGTACTAGTCGAGTAGTTCATATTGAAATCTACTAAAGGACATATATTCCAAACAATATGACAATCTCTCTAACCTAGGTAGGGACGAGGAGTAAACGGAAGGAGTAGTAAAATTTTCTCCTCGTCCTGCGAGCCATCATGCGCATGGGTGCTACCTCTTGAGCACTGCGTTGGTTTTCCCTTGAAGAGGAAAGGGTGATGCAGTAGAGCAGCGTAAGTATTTCCCTCGGTTTTTGAGAACCAAGGTATCAATCCAGTAGGAGGCCAAGCACGAGTCCCTCGCACCTACACAAACAAATAAACTCGCAACCAACGCGATAAAGGGGTTGTCAATCCCTTCATGGTCACCTACGAGAGTGAGATCTGCTAGATATGATAAGATAATATTTTTGGTATTTTTATGATAAAGAGAAATAAATATGCAAGTAAAATAAATGGCAAAGGAAATAACTAAGTATTGGAAGATTAATATGATGGAAAATAGACCCGGGGGCCATAGGCTTGACTAGAGGCTTCTCTCGAGAGCATAAGTATTACGGTGGGTGAACAAATTACTGTTGAGCAATTGACAGAATTGAGCATAGTTATGTGAATATCTAGGTATGATCATGTATATAGGCGTCACGTCCAAGACAATTAGACCGACTCCTGCGTGCATCTACTACTATTACTCCACACATCGACCGCTATCCAGCATGCATCTAGAGTATTAAGTTCAAGAGAACAGAGTAACACTTTAAGCAAGATGACATAATGTAGAGGGATAAACTCATGCAATATGATATAAACCCCATCTTGTTATCCTCGATGGCAACAATACAATACGTGCCTTTCTGCCCCTACTGTCACAGGGAAAGGACACCGCAAGATTGAACCCAAAGCTAAGCACTTCTCCCACTGCAAGAAATATTAATCTAGTAGGCCAAACCAAACTGATAATTCGAAGAGACTTGCAAAGATAGCCAATCATACATAAAAGAATTCAGAGAAGATTCAAATATTGTTCATAGATAAACTAGATCATAAACCCACAATTAATCGGTCTCAACAAACACACCGCAAAAGAAGATTAAATCGAATAGATCTCCACAAGAGAGGGGGAGAACTTTGTATTGAGATCCAAAAAGAGAGAAGAAGCCATCTAGCTAATAACTAAGGACCCGTAGGTCTGAAGTAAACTACTCACACTTCATCGGAGAGGCTATGGTGTTGATGTAGAAGCCCTCCGTGATCGATGCCCCCTGCGGCGGAGCTCCGGAAAAGGCCTCAAGATGGGATCTCGTGGATACAAAAAGTTACGGCGGTGGAATTAGGGTTTTGGCTCCGTATCTGGTAGATTGGGGTTACGTAGGTATATATAGGAGGAAGGAGTACGTCGGTGGAGCAACGTGGGCCGCACGAGGGTGGAGGGCGCGCCTGGGGGTGGGCGCGCCCCCTACCTCGTGCCTTCCTGGTTGATTTCTTGACGTAGGGTCCAAGTCCTCTGGATCAGGTTCGTTCTAAAGATCACGTTCCCAAAGATTTCATTCCGTTTGGACTCCGTTTGGTATTCTTTTTCTGCGAAACCCAAAAATAAGCAAAAAAACAGCAATTCTGGGTTGGGCCTCCGGTTAATAGGTTAGTCCCAAAAATAATATAAAAGTGTATAATAAAGCCCAATAATGTCCAAAATATGATATTGTAACGTCCCAAATTTTCAATTTGGAATGTTATACATTAGATCATCTCTGTATATCATATTTTATTTGCTTATGGGTTTGATCCTAAGAAATTCTACGCAACTCAAGGACCCTCGGAGAGAGTTGGGGATTTCGTTATTTTCATATTTGAGTTTTCTCAAATTTTGAAAATAGGATCATTTGATTTTATTTATTTTATCTTCAATTATTTCTATTATAAAAATATGAGAGACAGAATAAAATGACTTTCCCAAAATAAAGAAATATTGAGGATTTAATAATAAAATCAAATAAGATTTTATTTCGGAGTTTTTTCGCTATTTTATTGAATTTAGGAAAAATGCACGTTTTTCAAAATTGCATTTAGGCCCCAAATAAATGTTCATCTTGTCCGGCTTGATTTTAGAAGTCGAGGAAAATTTATTTCGGGATTTTTGGAGTCCGTTTAGTGTTTCTCTTATTCGTTCTTCTGCGCATAATTATTTATAAAAAAACACGAAACCGACTTTGGGCCGTGTTCGGCCAGGACTCCGTCCGACCGGCCTTTATAAGCTCGGGAGCCCAGCCCGAGCCGCCCCAAACCCTAGCGCCCGACCCTGCCGCCCCTAGCGGCGCCGCCGCCGACCCCGCCGCCCCTAGCGCCACCGCCGCCGCCCGACGCCGGACCTCGCCGCCGCCGCCGACCCCGCCGCCCCGCCGAGGTAAACGCTACCCCACCGCCGAAGGTTTTCCTTGAGAAAGCCATTCGGTTTTCCGTTCGGTTTTTTTTAGATTGGTTTTTTTGGTTTAGTTTATTTAGCGAGCATTCGCTCGTTCGTTCGTTTTAACGAACGCATTCACCGTTTAGTTCTTGAAAACAAACGTTCGTTCGTTAATCTGTTTGTCGTTTTTCTTTTTTCTCAGATTATCCGTGATTATTTTCTGATCGTGATTTCTGATCCGATTTTTGTTCTAGTATAACTTTTTGCTTGTTTATCGGAATCAGGCGATTCAAGCGCCTGGAGTGTCGTCTCAAAACCCTCTTTCTGTTTAACCAACTCAAACAAGATTTTGCTTTTGTAAAATTTGACTTAGATCCAGATTAGTAAACGAATCTTGTTTCTTTCGCTGTTTGACTTTCGTTGTTTCGTTCGATTTGATTCTTTTTGCAAACTGGAGTTCTTAAGTTGAACTTTCTGGTTAGATCTCTTATTTGAGTTTTACCTGTGCATTAGATGAGTACTTGTTGTATCCTTGTTTGTTTGTGATAGAGTACCCGGAGTGTGCCGCTTGCTACTTTGAATCTCTAGGTTTCGCTGATCATCAGCAAGGCAAGTAACACTTTGATCATACATCCTTACTACCCAGTTTTTATTGCATTAGATCAGTCCCCAAACATTGCATGATTAGGATCTAATTAAATTGTGGGTTTTGGGAAGTAGATGAGGTAGTACCTATTTCCTGTTTTATTATCAAACCTTTGGGAGTTACTTCTACGTTGCTTATATTGCCATGCTATGCTAGTAGACGTGGATTGGGTGAGAGTATCCATGACAGATGTGAGATTGTTAAATTAATGGTTTATATAAGGTGGCAACTTAAACACACATCTGGGTGGATTGAGGCACCTGGGTATTCCAGCGATTGCCTGTTTTTCTTTATGGACCGCCACCCCGGCTCAAAGGGATCATGAGATTATTCATACTAGAAACTTCCGTGTGCAGCCACAAGCTACTATGGGCTCTAGCATAGTTGACTAAGTCGTGCAAACTCTTAAAGTGGTAGACTAGCAGATGTAGGGGATGTAGGTTGGTACGGTCTACCCGATCGTAAGGTGCTAGCGCTTCTGAAAGACTATGTCTCAGTCATCCATTTCTCAAACATCATGTAGTGCGAGAATCCCAACGGAGGAGATCGAGTCTGTGGGGAAAAGTGTGCAAACCTCTATAGAGTGTATAAACTAATCATGGTTAGCCGTGTCCCCGGTTATGGACATCTTGAGTATCTAGTACTTGGATTATCATGTGAATCTCATCATGTTACTCTAATTAATATTGTTGGGTTTTAATGATGATGCTTAATTGGGATTGAGAGGGTGTCTACTCTCTCAATGTTTAACAACTACCATGATAGTTAAATAAAATTCATTCCTTTGCAGTAGGGAAAAATTGGCTTTATGCAAAAACGGTAACCATAGAGCTTTCCACCAGCCATATATGCATGTAGTATAGCCTTATTCTTTCATTACTCTCTATGTGTTACATTGCCAGCATATTCCATGTGCTGACCCGTTTCGGGCTGTAACGCTCATGTTGCAGACTATTCAGACGACGAGTAAGGTGTCTTTAGGTCGTGGTTCTATACTCAGTGATGCCATTGGAGTTGATGGACTCACTTATCTTCCAAGCCTTCCGCTATTATTGTTATTAGATGACCTTAAGCCATATTTATTGTAATAAGTTCTCTTTTGAGACACTCGATGTAATAAGTGTGTGATTGCTACTCTGTTATAAATCCTTCAAGTACTGTGCGTGTCAGCATTACTGATCCAGGGATGACACTGAACCACAGAGATCAGACCGTTTCAGGTCTGGTCGCTACAAGATGGTATCAGAGCACATGCTGACTATAGGACACGACCACTAAGCTAAAGCACTAGATCACTACTCACTCTTCTCATTTCTGACTCCTCATCTTTTTTACTCTTTTAGGATGGCAGATTCAAGGAACAAGTTCACGCAACCGGATGAAGATACACCTTTTGGACGCCACTTGAAGGAAGTCACTAGATATCTGAACATCGGAGTACCAAGCTTTAGCGGAACCTACAACGCCACTTTACCGGAAGAGGAGCACTGGATGATTCAAGTTCAAATTCCAGGAAGGACGTTCATGCCAGTCACTGAGCCCATAGAGTTTTCCTTTGTTGCACCAACCTGGAGTCTAGGAAAGAGCATGGCAGCCCACATCACCATGGGACGTATTGGAGAAGTTTACCGCAATGATATCAAGGATACTATCTACCAGATTTGTGGGCGTCGAGATGAGCACTGGGAGATGATCATCACCAAGAAGGATAGATCAATAGCAGCTTTTATCCAGGAGTTAAACCAACACATTCAACGTCAGGAAAACCAGATGTGCGCAGACATGATAGATCTGAAGAAGGCAATTACAAGAATCACGAAGCTGGAAGAAGAACTCAAGGCTACACGTGAAGATTATGAGGAGGAAATCGTCGTACTAGTGGAGAAGAATGAAGACCTGATCAAGAAGATCGGAATATTCATGGGAGACCCTACACCCGTAGAAGAAGACGAAGAACCCAAGGAGATTCGTCCGGAAGACTACATCATCATTGACGACACCGACTCGGACCCAGACGATAGAGATGATGACTATGTTGATGAAGATGGAGCAGATATAATGGAGTCTGCAATCGAAGAATATTTCTAGTAGACCACCCCATCAGTAGTAGTATTCCACCATGTAAATAGAGTAGTCCAAGCACTTTTATAACGATAGTTCTAGACCGATTGTATGCCCTTGTTTGATTGAATGAAGTGATTTTGTGTGCATTTGCCTCATGTGCATTTGGGTAGTGTTTTCTCTCTAGAACCCTCTCTATTCTTAAATCTCATCTTTTCTAAACCCATCAGATGCCTCCGAGACGTGACCCCGGATTTACCTTCCCACCGGAGCTCACTCAGTTGATCCAGCAGCAGAATATGTTGATGCAGTTGCTAGTCCAGAATCAGAATCAGGGGAACAACAACAACAACAACAACAACAACCCACCACCGCCACCACATGTTGATCACTTAACCCGTTTTCTTAGGCTGAATCCGCCGGTGTTCTCCAATAGCACCGAGTCAATTGTTGCAGATGATTGGCTCCGCAAGACCGCAAGGGAGTTGACCACGTCAGGATGCATAGATGCGGAAAAGGTGAAATTTGCCGCACACATCAGCTTGAAGGACCCGCAGCATCATGGTGGGATAATTTCACAGCCACTTACCCTATCGACACTATCACATGGGACCAGTTTCAGTAGGCTTTCCGTACTGCCCATGTTTCAGCAGGAGCTATGGCCATGAAGAAGCGTGAGTTTCACAACTTGCGCCAAGGAGGACGGACAGTTGGCCAGTATGTGGATGACTTTAGTAATCTAGCATGTTATGCCCCAGATGACGTTGCTACGGATGCGGCTAAGCAGGAGAAGTTTCTGGAGGGACTGAATGATGAGTTGAGCATGCAGTTGATGGTAGCAAGCTTCAACAACTACCAGGAGCTAGTAGATCGTGCTCTTATGATTGAAGGGAAGCAGCAGCAGATTGAAAATCATAAGAGGAAGTATGGACAAGGGAAGTACAATTCTTGAGCTCAGCAGAAGCCGCATTTTACCCCTAAACCGGGAGGACATTTTCAGCATACCCATGGGGGAGGAAGTTCGCACAATCATAATGGCCCCAAGAATGGAAATGGGAATGGAGGAAGCAACGGCCAGAACCGTACCAACCCATCAACCCCAGCCAAGAGAGACCTGAGCTAAGTCACTTGTTTTAAGTGCCAGAAGACCGGACATTACGCCAATGAATGTCCTGAAGCCCAGAATGGTAATGGCAATGGAAGCTCTGGGAAGAAGCCGAACCCTTTCAATAGGGGCCAGGTGAACCACGTTAACGTGGAGGAGGTTGAAGCTCAGCCAGATGCAGTAATAGGTAAGTTTTTGGTTAAGTCATTTACTGCACTCGTTCTTTTTGATACTGGTGCATCGCATTCATACATCTCAAGGGGATTTGTGGATAAGTATAAACTGCCAACACAAGCCCTTAGGTCACCCATGTTAGTAACCTCACCTGGAGCAGAATATATGGCTAGTCTATGGTGTGATCGATTACCATTAAGGATTGGTAACTATGTATTTCCCTCGGACCTAATAGTATTGGAATTCAAGGATTGGATATGATATTAGGCATGGATTGGTTATCGAAGTATGAAGGGAAGATTGAATGCGCCAGTAAGTCAATTTTTCTTACGACGCCAGAAGGAAGAAGGATCAAGTATGTATCCCGGCATGTGCCGAAGAGGACTCAAGTAAATTCCCTAACAGGAGTTGTACAGGAGGAAGTACCACTAGTAAAGGATTTTCCGGATGTATTTCCAGAGGAGTTGCGAGGCATGCCACCGGATAGAGATATTGAGTTTTTGATTGAGCTTTTGCCAGGCACAGGGACAATATCTGAGAGACCATACAAGATGCCCACAAAGGATTTGGAGGAGATTAAGAAGCAGATGAAAGAGTTACTGGATAAAGGTTATATTCGCCCAAGTTCTTCACCTTGGGGATCGCCGGTACTTCTAGTGGAGAAGAAGGATGGATCGTTAAGGATGGTTGTTGATTCTCGAGGACCAAATGAAGTAACAATCAAGAACAAATACCCACTACCGATAATCAATTATTTGTTTGATCGATTGCAAGGAGCTAAGGTATTTTCCAAGATCGATCTGCGATCAGGATACCATCTGTTGAAGATTCGAGAACAGGATATACCTAAGACGGCTTTTACCACAAGGTATGGGCTGTACAAGTATACCGTTATGTCATTTGGTCTGACTAACACACCTGCCTATTTTATGAACATGATGAACAAAGTGTTTATGGAGTTTTTGGATAAGTTCGTCGTAGTGTTCATTGATGATATTCTGGTTTACTCGAAGAATGAAGAGGAGCATAAGGAGCATTTGTGTTTGGTACTTGAGAAGCTCAGAGAACATCAGTTATATGCCAAGTTTAGAAAATGTGAGTTTTGGTTGAAGGAAATTCGATTTCTCGGACACGTTATATCCGGAGAAGGTATAGCAGTAGATCCCACCAAGGTTGTCACTGTGACAAATTGGGAAGCCCCAACAACAGTTGGAGAAATCCGGAGTTTTCTTGGACTTGCAGGATACTACCGGAGATTCATTGAAAATTTCTCGAAGATTGTGAAGCCTATGACGGAGTTGTTGAAGAAGGATACCAAGTTCATATGTACTGAGGAATGTGAGGCCAGTTTCCAGGAGTTGAAGAAACGTTTGGTTACATCACTAGTGTTGATTTTGCCGGATCAGAACAAGGATTATGAGGTGTATTGCGACGCTTCACGTCGAGGACTTGGAGCAGTGCTTATGCAGGAGGGAAGAGTTGTTTCATATGCCTCACGAAACCTTAAGCCTCATGAGTTGAATTATGCCACACATGATTTGGAGTTAGCAGCCGTATTGCATGCATTAAAGACTTGGAGACATTTTCTCATTGGAAACCATTGTGAGGTGTACACGGATCACAAGAGTTTGAAGTATATTTTCACACAGAAGGAACTAAATCTCAGGCAAAGGAGATGGTTGGAGCTCATCAAGGATTATGACATGAGATTGCATTATCATCCCGGAAAGGCTAACGTAGTAGCCGATGCGCTGAGCCATAAAAGCCATGTCAACACACTAATGACGGGAGATTTACCGAAGGAGTTAGCCAAGGACCTTCGTGAGCTATGTTTGGAAATAGTTCCGAAAGCCTATGTAGCAGCATTGGAGATTCAGTCTACCTTGATGGATAAGATCAGAGAAGCTCAGAAGACTGACAAGGAGGTTGCCTCTATACAGGAGAAGATGAGCAAAGAAAAAGTTAAAGGATTTCGTGAGGATGAGAACGATACCCTATGGTTTGAAGACCGTGTTTTTGTGCCCAATGACCCGGAGATCAGGAAGTTAATTCTGCAGGAGGCCCATGATTCACCATATTCGATTCACCCAGGAAATACCAAGATGTATTTGGATTTGAAGGATACTTTCTGGTGGACCAGAATGAAGAAGGATATTGCGGAGTAGGTAGCAGTTTGTGATGTATGTCAGAGAGTAAAGGCAGAGCATCAGAAGCCAACAGGATTGTTACAGCCATTGCCAATACCCGAATGGAAGTGGGATAAGTTAGGCATGGATTTTATTACGGGATTGCCTAGAACTTGTGCAGGCTATGACTCGATTTGGGTAGTAGTCGATCGTTTGACAAAGGTAGCTCATTTCATCCCAGTGATGACTACTTACACCAGTGCTAAGTTGGCAAAGATATACATGACCAGGATAGTATGTCTGTATGGAGTTCCAAGGAGTATTGTATCAGATAGAGGAACCTAGTTTACCTCAAAGTTCTGGAATCTGCTGCACAAAACTTTGGGTACTAGGCTAGAGTTCAGCACAGCTTTTCATCCACAGACAGATGGACAGACCGAGAGAGTCAATCAGATTTTGGAGGATATGCTGAGAGCTTGCGCGCTAGATTACGGATCTAGTTGGGACGACAATTTGCCATATGCAAAGTTCTCTTACAACAACAGTTATCAATCCAGCTTGAAGATGGCCCCTTTCGAAGCCTTGTACGGAAGGAGGTGCAAGACCCCATTGTCGTGGGATGAAGTTGGAGACCGCCTGTTGTTTGGACCAGATTTGATTAAGGAGTCTGAACAGAAGGTGAAATTAATTCGCGATAGGCTCAAGATAGCCCAGTCCAGGCAAAAGAGCTACGCAGATGCTAAACGCAAGGAAATAGTTTACGAAGTTGGAGACCGAGTTTATCTTCGAGTATCTCCACTTCGAGGAGTTAAGCGCTTTGGAGTTAAAGGAAAGTTAGCGCCACGTTTTGTAGGACCATACAAGGTTTTGGAGCACATGGGAGAAGTAGCCTACAAATTGGAATTACCTGAAGGATTGTCAGGAGTTCACGATGTATTCCACGTTTCCCAGTTGAAGAAGTGCCACGCAGAGATGGCTGATATACCACTGAGAAATACAGTGCCACTGGAAGTGATTAAGTTGGATAGTGATTTGAACTATGAGGAGAAACCAGTCAAGATTCTTGAGTATGCCAGCCGAGTCACCCGCAGCAAGGTTATCAAGTTTTGCAAAGTTCAGTGGAGCCACCACACCGAGGATGAAGCCACCTGGGAGCAAGAGGAAGAACTGTTGAAGGACCACCCTCACCTATTTTCTAGCCAGCCCGAATCTCGAGGGCGAGATTCATCTTAAGGGGGGTAGGTTTGTAACATCCCAAATTTTCAATTTGGAAAATGTTATACATTAGATCATCTCTGCATATCATATTTTATTTTCTTGTGGGTTTGATCCTAAGAAATTCTAGCAACTCAAGGACCCTCGGAGAGAGTTGGGGATTTCATTATTTTCATATTTGAGTTTTCTCAAATTTTGAAAATAGGATCATTTGATTTTATTTATTTTATCTTAAATTATTTCTATTATAAAAAATATGAGAGAGGGAATAAAATGACTTTCCTAAAATAAAGAAATATTGAAGATTTAATAATAAAATCAAATAAGATTTTATTTCGGAGTTTTCTCACTATTTTATTTGAATTTAGGAAAAATGCGCGTTTTTAAAAATTGCATTTAGGCCCCAAATAAATGTTCATCCTGTCCAGCTTGATTTTAGAAGTCGGGGATATTTTATTTCGCGATTTTTGGAGTCGGTTTAGTGTTTATTTTATTTGTTTTTTTTGCGCGTAATTATTTATTAAAAAAAAGCGAAACCGACTTTGGGCCGTGTTCGGCCAGGACTCTATCTGGCCGGCCTTTATAAGCCAGGGAGCCCAGCCCGAGCCGCCCCAAAACCTAGCGCCCGACCCCGCCTCCCCTAGTGCCGCCGCCGCTAGCCGCCGCCGCCGACCCCCCGCCCCTAGCGCTGCCGGACGCGGACCTCGCGCCGCCGCCGCCGACCCCGCCGCAGCCCGCCAGAGCCGCCGCCCCGCCGAGGTTGACCGCCGCCCCGCCGTCGCAGGTTTTCCTCGAGAAAATTGTTCGGTTTTCCGTTCGGTTTTTCATTTGGTTTTTTTAGATCCGTTTTTTAGATTGTTTTTTTGGTTTAGTTTATTTAGAGAGTGTTCGCTCATTCGTTCGTTTTAACGAACGGGTTCACCGTTTAGTTCCAAAAAATGAACGTTCGTTCGTTAACCTATTCGTTCGTTAATTTTTTCGTCGTTTTTCTTTTTCTCGGATTATCCGCGATTATTACTGATCGCGATTTCTGATCCGATTTTTGTTCTAGTATAACTTTTCGCTCGTTTATCTGAATCAGGCGATTCAAGCGCCTGGAGTTTCGTCTCGAAACCCTCTTTCCGTTTACCAACTCAAACAAGATTTTGCTTCTGTAAAATTTGACTTAGATCCAGATTAGTAAACGAAGCTTGTTTCTTTCGCCGTTTGACTTTCGTTGTTTCGTTCGATTTGATTCTTTTTGCAAACCGGAGTTCTTAAGTTGAACTTTCTGGTTAGATCTCTTATTTGAGTTTTACCTATGCATTAGATGAGTACTTATTGTATGCTTGTTTGTTTGCGATAGAGTACCCGGAGTGCGCCGCTTGCTACTTTGAATCTCTAGGTTTCACGGATCATCAGCAAGGCAGGTAACACTTTGATCATACCTCCTTACTACCCAATTTTTATTGCATTAGATCAATCCTCAAACATTGCATGATTAGGATCTAATTAAATTGTGGGTTTTGGGAAGTAGATGAGGTAGTACCTATTTCCTGTTTTATTATCAAACCTTTGGGAGTTACTTCTATGTTGCTTATATTGCCATGCTATGCTAGTAGACGTGGATTGGGTAAGAGTATCCATGATAGATGTGAGATTGTTAAATTAATGATTTATTTAAGGTGGCAACTTAAACACACATCTGGGTGGATTGAGGCACCTGGGTATTCCAGCAATTGCCTGTTTTTCTTTATGGACCGCCACCCAGGCTCAAAGGGATCATGAGATTATTCATACTAGAAACTTCCGTGTGCAGCCACAAGCTACTATGGGCTCTAGGATAGTTGACTAAGTCATGCGAACTCTTACAGTGGTGGACTAGCAGATGTAGGGGATGTAGGTTTGTACGGTCTACCCGATCGTAAGGTGCTAGCGCTTCTGAAAGACAATGTCTCGGTCATCCGTTTCTCAAACATCATGTAGTGCAAGAATCCCATTGGAGGAGATCGAGTCTTGTGGGGAAAAGTGTGCAAACCTCTACAGAGTGTATAAACTAATCATGGTTAGCCGTGTCCCGGTTATGGACATCTGGAGTATCTAGTACTTGGATTATCATGTGAATCTCATCATGTTACTCTAATTAATATTTGTTGGGTTTTAATGATGATGCTTAATTGGGATTGAGAGGGTGTCTACGCTCTCAATGTTTAACAACTACCATCATAGTTAAATAAAATTCATTACTTTGCAGTAGGGAAAAATTGGCTTTACGCAAAAACTGTAACCATAGAGCTTTCCACCAGCCATATATGCATGTAGTATAGCCTTATTCTTTCATTACTCTCTATGTGTTACATTGCTAGCATATTCCATGTGCTGACCCGTTTCGGGCTGCAACGTTCATGTTGCAGACTATTCAGATGACGAGTAAGGTGCCTTTAGGTTGTGGTTCTATACTCAGTGATGCCATTGGAGTTGATGGACTCACTTATCTTCCAAGCCTTCCGTTGTTATTGTTATTAGATGGCCTTAAGCAATATTTATTGTAATAAGTTCTCTTTTGAGACACTCGATGTAATAAGTGTGTGATTGCTACTCTATTATAAATCCTTCAAGTACTGTGCATGTCAGCATTACTGATCCAGGGATGACACTGAAGCACAGAGATCAGACCGTTTGAGGTCTGGTCACTACAGATATAATATAGCATGGAACAATTAAAAATTATAGATACGTTGGAGTCGTATCAAGCATCCCCAAGCTTAATTCCTGCTCGTCCTCGAGTAGGTAAATGATAAAAACAGATTTTTTTGATGTGGAATGCTACTTTGCATAATTTCAATGTAATTCTATTAATTGTGGTATGAATATTCAGATCCAAAAGATTCAAGACAAAAGTTCAATATTGACATAGAAATAATAATACTTCAAGCATACTAACTAAGCAATTATGTCTCTTCAAAATAACATGGCCAAAGAAAGTTATCCCTACAAAATTATATATTCTGGTTATGCTCCATCTTCACCACACAAAGTATTTAAATCATGCACAACCCCGATGACAAGCCAAGCAATTGTTTCATACTTTTAGTGTTCTCAAACTTTTTCAATCTTCACGCAATACATGAGCGTGAGCCATGGATATAGCACTATAGGTGGAATAGAATCGTGGTTGTGGAGAAGACAAAAAGGGAAAAGATAGTCTCACATCAACTAGTCGTATCAACGGGCTATGGAGAAGCCCATCAATAGATATCAATGTGAGTGAGTAGGGATTGCCATGCAACGGATGCACTAGAGCTATAAGTATATGAAAGCTCAACAAAAATAAACTAAGTGGGTGTGCATCCAACTTGCTTGCTCACGAAGACCTAGGGCATTTTAAGGAAGCCCATCATTGGAATATACAAGCCAAGTTCTATAATGAATAATTCCCACTAGTAAATGAAAATGATAACATAGGAGACTCTCTATGACAATCTTGGTGCTACTTTGAAGCACAAGTGTGGTAAAAGGATAGTAGCATTTCCCTTCTCTCTTTTTCTCTCATTTTTTTATTTGGGCCCTTTCTCTCCTTTTTTGGCCTCTTTTTTTATTTAGTCCGGAGTCTCATCCCGACTTGTGGGGGAATCATAATCTCCATCATCCTTTCCTCACTTGGGACAATGCTCTAAAAATGATGATCATCACACTTTTTTATTTACTTACAACTCAACAATTACAACTCTATACTTAGAATAAAATATGACTCTATGTGAATGCCTCCGGCAGTGTACTGGGATATGCAATGAATCAAGAGTGACACATATGAAAGAATTATGAACGGTGGCTTTGCCACGAATACAATGTTAACTACATGATCATGCGAAGCAATATGGCAATGATGGAGCGTGTCATAGTAAACGGAACAGTGGAAAGTTGCATGGCAATATATCTCGGAATGGCTATGGAAATGCCATGATAGGTAGGTATGGTGGCTGTTTTGAGGAAGGTATATGGTGGGTGTATGATACCGGCGAAAGGTGCACGGTATTAGAGAGGCTAGCAATGGTGGGAGGGTGAGAGTGCGTATAATCCATGGACTCAACATTAGTCATAAAGAACTCATATACTTATTGCAAAAATCTACAAGTTATCAAAGCAAAGTATTACGCGCATGCTCCTAGGGGGGTAGATTGGTAGGAAAAGATCATCGCTCGTCCCCGACTGCCACTCATAAGGAAGACAATCAATAAATAAATCATGCTCCGACTTCATCACATAACGGTTCACCATACGTGCATGCTACGGGAATCACAAACTTTAACTTAAGTATTTCTCAAATTCACAACTAAACTAGCATGACTCTAATATCACCATCTCCATATCTCAAAACAATTATCAAGTATCAAACTTCTCATAGTATTCAACACACTCATAAGAAAATTTTATTATTAATCTTGAATGCCTAACATAATTAAAGCAAATTATCATGTTGTTTTGTAGGACTATCAAAATAATCTAAGTGAAGCATGAGAGAACAATGGTTTCTATAAAACAAAACCACCAACATGCTCTAAAAGATATAAGTGAAGCACTAGAGCAAAAACTATATAACTCAAATGATATAAGTGAAGCACATAGAGTATTCTAACAATTTCTGAATCATGAGTGTCTCTGTCAGAAAGGTGTGTGCAGAAATAATGATTGTGGAAAACAAAAAAATAAAGACTCAAATAATACAAGACGCTCCAAGCAAAACACATATCATGTGGTAAATAAAAATATAGCTCCAAGTAAAGCTACCGATAGAAGTAGACGAAAGAGGGGATGCCTTCCGGGGCATCCCCAAGCTTTGGCTTTTAGGTCTCCATAGATTATCTTGGGGGTGCCATGGTCATCCCCAAGCTTAGGCTCTTTCCACATGTTGTTGCATAATCCACCAAATCTTTACCCAAAACTTGAAAACTTCACAACACAAAACTTAAAGTAGAAAATCTCGTGAGCTCCGTTAGCAAAAGAAAACAAAAAACCACTTCAAGGTACTGTAATGAACTCATTGTTTATTTATATTGGTGTTAAAACTACTTTATTCCAACTTCTCTATGGTTTATAAACTATTTTACTAGCTATAGATTCATCAAAATAAGCAAAACAACACACGGAAAAACAGAATCTGTCAAAAACAGAACAGTCTGTAGTAATATGTAGCTAATGCAAGATATCGAACCCCAAAAATTCTGAAATAAATTGCTGGGAGTGAGTAATTTATCTATTAATCATATGCAAAAAGAATTAACTAAATATAACTTTCCAAATAAAAACGGCATCAGTTCTTGTGAGCGCTAAAGTTTCTGTTTTTTACAGCAAGATTAAAAAGACATTCCTCAAGTCTTCCCAACGGTTCTACTTGGCAAAAACACTAATTAAACACAAAAAACACAACCAAAACAGAGGCTAGATAAATTATTTATTACTAAACAGGAGCAAAAAGCAAGGAATAAAAATAAAATCTGGTTGCCTCCCAACAAGCGCTATCGTTTAACGCCCCTAGCTAGGCATAAAAGCGAAGATAGATCTAGGTATTGCCATCTTTGGAAGGCAATCCATAAGTGGCTCTCATAATAGATTCATAAGGTAATTTATTTTTATTTCTAGGGAAGTGTTCCATGCATTCCTTAACGGAAATTGGAATCTAATATTCCCTTCCTTCATATCAATAATTGCACCAATCATTCTAAGGAAAGGTCTACCAAGAATAATAGGACATGAAGGATTGCAATCTTTGTCAAGAACAATAAAATACACGGGCACATAATTACTATTTGCAACAATAAGAGCATCATTAATTCTTCCCATAGGTTTCTTAATAGTGGAATCCGCAAGGTGCAAGTTTAAAGAGCAATCATCAAAATCACGGAAACCTAGCACATCACACAAAGTCTTTGGAATCGTGGAAACACTAGCACCCAAATCACACAAAGCATAGCATTCATGATCTTGAATCTTAATTTTAATTGTAGGTTCCCACTCATCATAAAGTTTTCTAGGGATAGAAACTTCCAACTCAAGTTTTTCTTCATAAGATTGCATCAAAGCATCAATGGTATGTTTGGTAAAGGCTTTATTTTGACTATAAGCATGAGGAGAATTTAGCACGGATTGCAACAAGGAAATACAATCTATCAAAGAAAAATTATCATAATTAAATTCCTTGAAATTCAAAATAGTGGTTTCATTAATATTTAAAGTTTTGACTTCTTCAATCCCACTTTTAACAATTTTAGCATCAAGATCTAAAGACTCCAAATTTTTGGAATGCCTTCTAGGTAAAGGTGGATCATATTGAGTCCCATCATTATCAAGATTCATATTACAAAACAAAGATTTAATAGGGCACACATCAATAACTTTTAGATCTTCATCTTTATAATCATGAAAACTAGAAGAACACGCTTTTATAAAGCAATCTTTCTTAGCACGCATCCTAGCGGTTCTTTCTTTGCACTCATCAGTGGAAATTCTCCTGGCTTTGAGAGACTCATTGATATCATGATTAGGAGGAATAAATCTAAGTTTCAAAGAATCAACATCAAGATAATTCTATCAACGTTCCTAGCCAACTCATCAATCTTAAGCAATTTTTCTTCAATCAAAGCATTGAAATTCTTTTGCGAGGTAATAAATTCTTTAATATTAGATTCAAAATCAGAGGGTATCTTACTAAAATGTCCACAAGAATTGTTGTAGGAATTACCATAATTATTAGAGGAATTACTAGGACACGGCCTGGGATTAAAGTTTCCTCTATACGCGTTGTTACCAAAATTATTCCTACCAACAAAATTCACATCCAAAGATTCATTATTGTTCTCAATCAAAGTAGAGAAAGGCATATCATTAGGATCAGAAGAAACACTTTTATTAGCAAATAATTTCATAAGTTCATCCATCTTATCACTCAAAAAATTAATTTCCCCTATTGCATGCACTTTCTTATTAGTAGAGCTTTCAGTGTGCCATTGAGAATAATTAACCATAATATTATCTAGGAGTTTAGTAGCTTCTCCTAAAGTGATTTTCATAAAAGTGCCTCCCGTGGCCGAATCTAAAAGATTTCTAGAAGCAAAATTCATTCCGGCATAAAAAATTTGTATAATAATCCACAAATTCAAACCATGTGTAGGGCAATTACGTATCATTAATTTCATCCTCTCCCAAGCTTGTGCAACATGTTCATGATCAAGTTGCTTAAAATTCATAATATCGTTTCTGAGAGAGATGATCTTAGCGGGAGGAAAATACTTAGAGATAAAAGCATCTTTGCACATATTCCACGAATCAATACTATTTTTAGGCAAAGACGAAAACCTAGCTTTAGCATGATCTCTAAGCGAAAAAGGAAATAGCTTAAATTTAACAATATCATTGTCCACATCTTTCTTCTTGTGAATATCACACAAATCAACGAAGTTGTTTAGATGGGTAGCAGCATCTTCATTAGGAAGGCTGGAAAACAGATCTTTCATGACAAGATTCAGCAAAGTACCATTAATTTCACAAGATTTAGCATCGGTAAGAGGAGCAATCGAAGTGCTAATAAAATCATTGTTGTTGGTATTGGTGAATTTACACAATTTGGTATTATCTTGAACCATCGTGACAAGCAAGCAATCCGACACACAAGCAAACAAGAAACGGGCAAAAAGAGGCGAATAGAGAAAGAGAGGGAAGACAAAGAGTGAGAGGGCGAATAAAACGGCAAGGGTGAAGTGGGGGAGAGGAAAACGAGAGGCAAATGGCAAATAATGTAATGCGGGAGATAAGGGTTTGAGATGGGTACTTGGTATGTTGACTTTTGCGTAGACTCCCCGGCAACGGCGCCAGAAATCCTTCTTGCTACCTCTTGAGGGCTGCGTTGGTTTTCCCTTGAAGAGGAAAGGGTGATGCAGTAGAGAAGCATAAGTATTCCCCTTAGTTTTTGAGAACCAAGGTATCAATCCAGTAGGAGGCCACGCACGAGTCCCTCGCACCTACACAAACAAATAAACTCCTCACAACCAACGCGATAAAGGGGTTGTCAATCCCTTCACGGTCACCTACGAGAGTGAGATCTGATAGATATGATAAGATAATATTTTTGGTATTTTTATGATAAAGAGAAATAAAGATGCAAGTAAAATAAATGGCAAAGGAAATAACTAAGTATTGGAAGATTAATATGATGGAAAATAGACCCGGGGGCCATAGGTTTCACTAGAGGCTTCTCTCGAGAGCATAAGTATTACGGTGGGTGAACAAATTACTGTTGAGAAATTGACAGAATTGAGCATAGTTATGAGAATATCTAGGTATGATCATGTATATAGGCATCATGTCCGAGACAAGTAAACTGACTCCTGCCTGCATCTACTACTATTACTCCACACATCGACCGCTATCCAGCATGCATCTAGAGTATTAAGTTCAAGAGAACAGAGTAACACTTTAAGCAAGATTACATGATGTAGTGGGATAAACTCATGCAATATGATATAAACCCCATCTTGTTATCCTCGATGGCAACAATACAATACGTGCCTTGCTGCCCCTACTGTCACCGGGAAAGGACACCGCAAGATTGAACCCAAAGCTAAGCACTTCTCCCATTGCAAGAAAGATCAATCTAGTATGCCAAACCAAACTGATAATTCGAAGAGACGTGCAAAGATTACCAATCATACATAAAAGAATTCAGAGAAGATTCAAATAGTGTTCATAGATAAACTTGATCATAAAACCACAATTCATCGGTCTCAACAAACACATCGCAAAATAAGATTACATCGAATAGATCTCCAAAAGAGAGGGGGAGAACTTTGTATTGAGATACAAAAAGAGAGAAGAAGCCATCTAGATAATAACTATGGACCCGTAGGTCTGAAGTAAACTACTCACACTTCATCGGAGAGGCTATGGTGTTGATGTAGAAGCCCTCCGTGATCGATACCCCCTCTGGCGGAGCTCTGGAAAAGGCCCCAAGATGGGATCTCGTGGATACAGAAAGTTACGGTGGTGGAATTAGGGTTTTGGCTCTGTATCTGGTAGTTTGGGGGTACGTAGGTATATATAGGAGGAAGGAGTACGTCGGTGGAGCAACATGGGCCCCATGAGGGTGGAGGGCGCGCCTGGGGGGTAGGCGCGCCCCCTACCTCGTGCCTACCTGGTTGATTGCTTGACGTAGGGTCCAAGTCCTATGGATCATGTTCGTTCCAAAAATCACGTTCCCGAAGGTTTCATTCCGTTTGGTATTCTTTTTCTGTGAAACCCTAAAATAGGCATAAAAACAGCAATTTTGGGCTAGGCCTCCGGTTAATAGGTTAGTCCCAAAAATAATATAAAAGTGTATAATAAAGCCCAATAATGTCCAAAACAGGATATAATATTGCATGGAACAATCAAAAATTATAGATGCGTTGGAGACGTATCAGTGGGCGAGGAAGCAGGCGTAAGGCGTAGTAAGCAAGCTTCACCTCGTCCTGCGAGCCTCTGCGCCTGTGGGCGGGGGAGACGACGTACTAAGGAAGCTTCTCCTCATTCTACGAGTTGAAGGGACACATCAAAAGTAATACATACAAAGCATCTTGAGTGTATAGAGCATTGCCTCTAAGGTAGGCCCCACATGGTTTGCCTCTTTTTTAACATAATGCATCAAGTCGTAATTTGTTTGTTCACCCATGGTAGGCGATCCTCCATCAAGTGGACAACTAGTACACGTGTCAAATTACCACGTGGGCTTCCTTTTCGTACAGAGATGAGCTCCACCGTGTACCCGCGCGGGTATGGTTGGGAAAGAGACGGGAGTACGTGCGCCGTGCGTGCACCTCTTCTCTTCGTGCACGTCCGCCACCTATGTGTGTGTGACAGAGAGATACAAACCTAGATAGATGGCGTGTGTTCATGAGTGTATTTTGTTGGGGGGTGATTTCGTGAAAGTATTTGTGGGAATATGTGTCGATGACATCTCAAATAAAAATTCGGCACATGCAATGTGCGTGAAATAGAGGCATATCTATATCATATATAGAGGGGGCGATCCACGAGAAGATAGGGAGGGGTCATAGATATCAATAGAGTCGAAGAGAGGATCAAGTGGGTGGGTGCGAGATCGATGAAGAGAGCGATCGAAATTGTGTGTGTGCAAGTCAAACATATAGAGCGACTGACCTACCGGAACATCAGAGGGCACAGGGCAAGTTTGTGTGTGGTAAGGAGACATGACTAGAGCTCTCGATGTATCGGTCTATGTGGGGGGAGACAGAGGCCTAACTAGAGAGGTAGAACGACTCATATATGTGTTGAGAAGGAGACACTCATCTATGTCTTGAGGGAGATCGGTCGATATCCATACATAACTGAAGGACGGGAAATAGGTTGGGACAGCGAGAGAGAGAGAGAGAGAGAGAGGGAGAGACAGAGGAGAGAGAGGAGAGAGATAGGGAGGGAGAGGGGTAGAGAGCTGGATGGGTGATGGAGTTGCTTCTCGAAGATGGTGGGAGAGGCCTACTAGACAAACTGAGGGTAGAACTGCAACATTATCAATAAGAGTGGGGATGTGTTTGTGTGTGACTGTGCATGATAGATGTGTCGGGACACATGCATGGATGATGAAGGGGAACCATGTGTTTGGTAAGCAAACCTAACTAGATCGGTAGATCAATTGTTGTTTGTCGGGGCAAGTGAGAGACATAACTAATGAGGTAGATCGATCGACGCATGGGAAAAATGAGTTATAAGGACCTAGATAGCTATATGTATAGCGGGAGATCGGTCGGTGTACATCCATTTGTTAGAGGCAAATAAGGCCCAGCGAGACGAATAGACAGAAATAATGGAGCTAGGAGGTGGTGCGAGAGGCCGAGCTACTACCTAGATAGGGGGAGGAGTGTGCGATTGTGAGATTGATGAAAAGAGGGGGCGAGAGTTTACATGTGTGTGGGACCGTATGTGAGACACGGGCCATGGACACAGAAAGGAGGAGATGGAAGGTGTGTGCGTATGTTGTAGGCAGACATCGCTGGAGAGGTTTATTGATTGGTATGTGTCGGAAAGGAGTTGTGGAGACTGTGGGAGAACGACCTAAATAAAAAAAATGAATGTGCACGATGGATAGAATGCTGAGGGAGGGGTAGGGCGAGGAGGGCGTGTGCATGCACGAGAGAAATTTAGTGCTAGCTATAAAGGTTATAGGATTGTGTGGGTGTAAGAGACTAAAAAAGACCATAATTTGATATGAAAGTAAATTCATATATTTGAATAGGAGATCATAGTGTTATAAACACATGCATGCATGAATATAGAGGTGATACGCTTGTTGTGGTTTTGCACATGTTATACCATAGTGTGATAATGCATGGCGTTTGCAACTCACAGCTAAATGTCGAACAATCTAAACCATACTATACATCGAACCATCTCACATTTTATTTGCATTTGTGATAATGTGTGGCGTTACTAAATGCTTCTGATTTCGGTCTACGAGGGTACGTGCACAGACTCTCCCCTCTCGTTGCTATGCATCACCTAGATAGATCTTGCGTGATCGTAGGAATTTTTTTTGAAATACTGCATTCCCCAACACTATTTACCCCCTGAGGTCTTCACTCTAACTTGGCATGCTGATGTTGGTTATATCATGCATATGGTGCCTTACATTGCTTACTATATACATCAAATATGTCATCTGCTTAGTTTAGACATGCTTTATGTGAATGCCATTTGTTTAGTTTATTCATCGTTTATGTGAGTTATGCAACGCCATCTTGTTTAGCCAGGCATCATATATGTGAATTTTGCAATGCCATCCTGCTTAGACAGTCATCTTATATGTGAATTATATCAGTCCATCCTTTTTTCCGTTACATATTACATTTGTCAACAATGTTAGTACATTCAACAACTCTTCGTGTGCATCAGCCATTTGACACGGTGATGGAAAATTCTGGAGTGAAAACAGGGTCTTCAGAGCAGACTATGCTATCTGACGAAGCGCATATCTCGCTGGTTACGGATAGCTCCTCAAAGGAGTATTCAGAGACAGATGACCAGTCCTATCCCCCCAGGTGTATGCTCTAACTTGGTAGGGTTATGTTGCTCATATCGTGCATATGGTGTTTTCCATTGCTATGTCACTTGATTAGTTTAGACATGCTTTGTGTGAATGACACATGTTTAGTGTCTAATTACCATATATGTGAATTATGCATTGCCATCTTGTTGCAAGACATTATATATGCGAATTATGCAATGCTATCTTGTTGCAAAGGCATTATATATGTGAATTATGCAATGTCATGTTGTTTAGCCCGTCATCATGTATGTGAATTATATCATGCTATCATTTTTTTGTATTACGTGTTCCATTTGTCGACAACGTTTGCATATTCAACTACTCTTCCTGTGCATCAGCCATTTCAAGCGGTGATGGAAGTATCTGCAGTGAAAACAAGGTATTCAGAGCAGACAATGCTACCCGCTGAAGCAGACATCTTGGTTACAGAGAGCTCCTCGGAGGAGGATTCAGAGACTGATGACCAGTCCTATTTCCCCCCTAAGGTCTATGCTCAAACTTGGCGGGGTTATATTACCCATGTCATGCATGTTATCTTGTATTGCTTAGTTTTTACATCATATATAGATTGCTATCTGCTTACTTGCTTACTATATAAATCATATATTTGAATTATATCATGCCATCATGTTTACATACACAACATCTATCTGAATTATGGCAAGGCAACCCATTTAATAAAGGCATCATATAGTTATATCATCTCATCCTGTTTAGTGTTTACAGTCATCATATTTTGAATTATGTCATTCTATCCATGAATTATATCATGCTATCATGTTTCCACAGGCAGCATGTATGTGAATTATGGCATGCCAACCTATTTAAAAAACACATTATATAGTTATATCATGTCATCCTGTTTACATAGTCATCATATTTTGAACTATGTCTTTCCATCTTTTTTAGTTAGCCATCATAATATGAAATTGTGGCATGCTATCCTGTTTAGTTAGGCATCATATATGTGAAATTGTGTGATGCTATCTTGTTTGGTTAGACAACATAACTATGAATTATTTCATGCTCTCTTTTATTCCCCACTATCCATTGCACCTGTCTATCATACAATGTTTGTACATTCAATTACTTTTCTTGTTTATCAACCAACAGAGAGCAGTATCTAAGGGAGTAACAACACGGTCATCAGAAAAGATAGTGCTACCAGTTGATGCAAATAGAACCACGGTTGTACTTGCCCAAGAACCAGCCCCACCACACATAACCCAGACTCTCGCAGATTGTACCCCTACCCAGTTGGACAGAGAACTAGCTACACCCCTTCTAACCCCAACCCCAGCAGATAGTAACCCAGTTCCAGTTGACAGAGCACCGTCTCCACCACAGAGCACCAAAACACAAGCAGTTAGTAAGGGAACTGCAGTGCCCAAAGCACGAGGACCACCACTCCGAATGCCAACTCAATGGTTAAAGGAGAAGAAGATTTTCTCTCAGGTCAGGTTATGTAGCTATGGTTCATACTTGTTTGCTCTTGCATCACTGTATTTACTCATACCAACTATTTTCAAATTTGAAGGATGGAATTGAAACTCCAATGGTGCAACACATACGTTTTAAACCTGTTTATTTATCTGGTTTGTTGTTTTAACTTGCTCTCTGTTGATTTCAGTTTCAATTGAATAAACAGTTATGTTCACATGTCATGCACATTACAAGTGTTGTTATTTCTCTATAGTTTCTGATACTTATATTCTGTCTATTCTTCTTTATCCTAAACAAATATTATTTGAACCGTGTCTCTATCTTGATTTGGCAATAAAAACTAGAATGACATAGACCATAAAGTGACCATGGTACATAGATATATGTTTGTTTCCTGTGCACTTTACTACTGAACTGATTTACCAAAATGATTTTCATATACAACATGGTAAACATGTGATGTTTCTGTTCTCTTTTTGAATGCGGACAAAATATTGGAGAACATTACCCCGTTATGCAATGATAAAGGAATTAATGCAGATAAGGTTCAAGATAGTGAGACATCCCTGTTGGTCTCCAAGAAAGCTGATAAAAACTATCTTGACGACACTAAGAGAACCCAAAAGTCCTGTCTTGATGTAGTGTTCGAGTTACAGTCCACTACTGCTGGCACAAGCTCTTCGAACTCGCTGCCTGAATCAGTTCATCTTCTTGAGTCTCAACTTTAAGTTGAAAGACATCGATCAGATGTGCTGCGACAGGAAGCTGGAGGACTGAGGAAGTCCCTCCAGAATTTAGATGCATACTTTCTGGTGCAACAGCAAGCGCTGGAGGATTTAAGCGCCAAACAAGAGAAAGTTAATAAGCTTGATAAGCATCTTGCCAGCATTATGGGTACCCAGGATATTGTTTCTTGAGCTCTTCTGAAGTGGTTTCAGTTCTGGACTTGTTTTGTTGCGGCATTTATTTGCACCGGTCGCCAACTTTGACAACCAGTGTATATGATATGCTGGTTTGTTCCCTATATTTGCACTGTTGGCAAACTTTGATGCCTAGTGGATGTAATATGTGTAATAGCCATGATAGCCTAGCGTAAGTTTCTTGCTTATTTATTTCCTTATTGTCTTGTTTATTTGTTTTCTTGTAGTCAGTGCAGTTCTTTTTCCGTAGATTTCTAGTGGCCGCAATAACCTATTTTTTTAAAACTAGGCCAAAATAACCATGGGATGCATATTTATTGTGGTTACCATGGGCCTCCTATGGGGCGTACAAACAATGGGCCTTCTTAGGGCCGTATAAAAAATGGCCTTCTATGGGCCGTAGCATCAATGGGCCTTCTACGGACCGTATGATTTTTTGGCAGAAAGACTGTAAGGAAGGCCCCTACAATATAATTGGCGCAACAAACCTAGATTGCAAGTACCATGTCTTGAACCTGGGTGGGTGGGAAGGCATCAACCCCTTACCACCACTAGGTTATGCCTTAGTCTTCTATGGGCCGTATGATCGACCGGCCAAACATGAGCCAATAACATACCACATTATGGGTCGTAAACGGGCTAGATTTGGAATTGTCTGTTCATGGGCTGACCATAACGGGCCGTCGTTAATCGGCCATAGTTGATGACGCTATGAAAACGGCCCAACGGATTAACGAGCCGCAAATGGGCCGATTCCATGAGCGGAGTTTGGCCCACAAGCAGAAAAGTCCAGTAACGGGCTGTAAGTAACCGAATGCTGGAAATAAGCCCAAGAATAAATGGGCCCTCAGAAAGCTGAAAGATAAAACGGGTTGGAAACGGACCAATGGAATAATGGGCCATTAATGGGTATAAAGCGGTACACTGTTCATTGTGGGCCAGATTCACCACGGGTCGTTAATGGGCCAAGATTTACAAATGGCCTCATATGAGCCGAAAGAAATCATGGGCCATACATGGGCAGGAAGTTACAATGGGCTGGAATCATATTGGATGGCCCAGATGAAGCTACTGGGCTTAATTCCGATAGGCCGTAACGGGTCATGAGTTAGCGGGCCGTAAATGGGCTATATATGAACAGGCCGTTAATAGGCTTTCCGTGGGCCAGCCCGTTACCTTTTGACCAAGTCAAATGGGTCGGCCTTTTCACCGGAATGGGCCTCTGTTGGACCGTGCCACATGTCAACGTATCATAGGCGCCTCCTGTTCAATGAATGGATGATATCTGTCCCAACGGTGAGCCAACACATGTTTCCTCCGGCCAATGACAATTTTACATGTGGAAAATACTCATTAGTCTGGGTTGTTAACGGGTTATCGGATCCAAAACCGGACCCGATAGCTTAACGATGACCCGTTACGGTGGATGCCATGTGTCGGTCAACCTTGACGAAAGCACTTCTATGACGCGTGATTTATCGTCATGGAAGTGGACACTTCCGTGATGATAATTTTGGTAATGTCATGGAACACTTCTACGACATCACATGTATGACTATCTTGATTCTGTCATAAAATCGTCATGGATGTACACGCATGACAGAAAACGTGACCTACTGTGACAAACATGTATCATCACGGAAGTGTATTTTTTGTAGTGTTAGGCGAGTACGGGATCGCAACTAAGCCCCCGAGTGGGAGGATTGCTCTCCACTCGCAGTAATTTTGTAACTTAGGCGAATACGGGATTGCAGCTAAGCCCTCGAGTGGGAGGATTTCTCTCCACTCGGAGTAGTTTTGTAACTTAGGCGAAACAGGTTCGTGGCTAAGCCCCCGAGTGGGAGGATTACTCTCCACTTGGAGTAGTTTCGTAACTTAGGCGAAACAGGTTCGCGGCTAAGCCCCCGAGTGGGAGGATTGCTCTTCACTCAGAGTAATTTTGTAACTTAGGCAAAACAGGTTCACGGCTAAGCCCTCGAGTGCGAGGATTGCTCTCCACTCAGAGTAGTTTTGAAACTTCGGTGAAACAGGTTCGTGGGTAAGCTACCCACTGGGGGATTTGAACACACGTTTATGCGAAAACAATCATTAACAGACTGCAGGAATCATGTCTTTATAAACAAACTAAATGTATTCTCATTACAACTCAAAGATCCAAGTATTAAGTATAAAATCGGCGGAGTAGATCCGCGTTCCAGGCATGTGGTTCATCAATCTTCTTTGCGATGTTGTAGAGGTGATAAGCTCAGTTGTTAAGCACCTTGGTGACGAGGAAAGGGCCTTCCCACACGAGGGCAAGCTTGTGAGGCCATTGCTGATCCACTCGGAGCACAAGGTCTCCTTGGAATACTCGGCCTTTGATGTTCCTAGTGTGGAACTGACGAAGGTCTTGCTGATAAATAGTCAACCGAATTAGAGCCATTTCTCGCTATTCTTCCAGAAGGTCTACTACATCTTGATGCGCTTGTTCTGCTTGAGCCTCCGAATAGAGTTCCACTAGAGGCGCATTGTGATACAAATCAATCGGCAACACAGCTTCAGCTCCATACACCATGAAGAAGGGGGTTCGGTTGGTGGATCGGTTGGGAGTTGTCCTTAATCCCCATAAGACAGACGGTAGCTCAGTCACCCAAGCCCCGGATGCATGTTCAAGGTCGGGCATGAACCGAGGTTTCAACCCTTGGAGGATCAGGCCATTTGCTCTCTCGTCTTGACCATTGGATTGTGGGTGCGCAACGGATGAGTAGTCCACCCGAGTGCCAAGGGAGTGCAGAACTCTTTGAATTC